>NC_083290.1:42366228-42547188 GCF_963506605.1 Zootoca vivipara | reverse complement strand
TGCATAGATAAAGTAACTCATCATCCAGCAAAACAACGCGCCGCTTCCTCACCCGGACTGGCAGCTCCGCACTTCTTTTGGGGAGCGTCAGAGGGGAGAGGACTAGCCCACCCTCCTGCCTGGGATGCTCTTTGCCCTGACCAGGCTCTCGGGCTGCATCTTGCATGGTTCGAATGCACGAGGTCTGCCCAGCCCAGCAACTCCGTGCACAGGCGCAGCCCCAGCCCCGCCTACCACTCTGTTGAGTGGCAGGTGAAGCAGCCAACGGAGCCTTGCATGCTGGGCTGGGGCAGGGCACAGTCCCATAAAAGGACAGGCACTGCCGTGGGCGAGAGCAGCGCTGCCAGCGGGGCTGGTGGGCAGAGGCAGAGGACAGCCCAGCGGAGCGTGAGTTCAGCATTCCCGCCCGCCGTCACACTCTCTGGCTCCCCGCCACGCTTGGCCGGGAAGCTGGAGGGCGCGGCACAGCGGGCGGGAATGCCGAACTTGCGCTCCGCTGGGCTGTGCTCCGCTTCTGCGGCAAGGCCAAGTGCTCCCCGTCGTGCCAGCACCCCCTCCATTTTGGCGCCCTAGGCGACTGCCTAGTTCGCCTAAATGGACGCACCGGCCCTGGCTTCTGCTGCTGCTGGCTTCTGCTCTCAGGCAGCTCATAGCAGCTGTTGGAGAGAAGGCAAGGAATCTACAAAATAAAATAAAATAAAATAAAGGGATTAAGGGGTTTTCTAAGGACAGTGGAATATATGTGTGCTGTGTCCTGTTGGTACAGTGAAGGTGGCACTCACCCTTTTTCTGATAGGAAATGCTCTGTGGGGAGCACAAAAATTGGAGGGTCCAGGAGGCCTGGGGGGGGGAGGGCGAGAGAATGAAAATTGTCCCAATTTTCATCTGAGAAATGTTGGAGGATATGTCAAGGAAAGTGATGAGGAAATGCACTAAAAATGTGAGCAGAATAAACAAGGATATGCACAAGCATATCACCCATACCTTGGTTTTAAAGGTATTATTGATTTTATATTTGTTTTCATAAATTATGAAATGTTTTATGCACATTTGTTGTTTAATTGGCTTGTGCATTTCACTGTGTGCTATCTATTCTATGTGTTTCTTGCTTGGAGAGAGTTTTCATCAGGCAGTTTATAAATCTGCTAAAGAATTAAAGAAAAGAACCTTAGTGAAACACTGTCTGAAGTGCTTACCACCCTCCTTTAAACACCAATGTTCAGTGGAGGGTGGAAGATGCTTCAGAGAGTAGTTGGTCAAAGCGCCACCCTATTTGCCTGGGACTCCTGCTACCTGCCCTTCTTGCTTGCTCACTGGTCTGTCATTATGCAAGAGTTGTCATGGCCTCCTGTTGGCAGCCATGTTAACTGCAGCGTGAGGACAGCCTTACTATTTATTATTATACCGTAACATAAAAGGGCAAAAATAATCTATGTTAGCCATATCTAACTTGTGCCTTTAAGCAGCCATATAAAGTGGGGCTGTCAGCAAAGATTAGTAAACTACATAGCTCATTAATTAATCAGAACTGGAGAAAAAGAACATATTACCAAACTATAAGCCTAAGGCAATTTAATAAACATACAGTGCAATCCCATTCAACTTTACTCAGAAGTGTCCCACTCAGTTCAGAGAAATTTACTCTCAAATAAGCACACATTGAATTGCTTCCAAAACCTGCCACCTATGTTTAGAACAAAAGTCCATTGTTAATGTTTATGTGTGTGTGTGTTTAAAAAGTCCATACTACCATACAATCCTAGAACAAAACAATCTCTCTCGCCAAAACAGATTCAAGCTTGCAGACCTGATATAAAGTAGCTGAAACTAGATCTTCATCTTTTCCTCTCTTTTCCCCCTTTCTCTGAAGATTTTCACCTTGCCTTTGTTAGGATGCAAATGCTGATCATTCTTTCACACCCACTTTAATTCTGAGCCTGCTCCTGAACACCCAAGAATTCTGCTGGAGATGGGGGGGGGGAGAGAGGGTGTTGGGGGAAGCCACCTTGATGCAGTCAAATGATTCAGTGTGACTTGTCTCATGTCTATTGCTCAAGCCCTTCCCTTTCCCTCAAAACACAACAGAAACTGGAACTCACAATGCATGAGCTGCAAATTCCAGGGGGGAAATTGTGCTGAATCTGTTGTGGCAGTCTACAAAGAGGTCCATTAAAGAAGACAATATTTATTATGGCATAAGAGTTTCTGGGCTAGAGCTTGCTTTGCCGGATGCAACTAGTCTTTAATCCACACCATGATAACTCTGTTAGCATTTAAGGTGCCTCGGAAGTTGTCATTGTTTATTCCCCTGCCCCCCAAGCAACAAATGGTGATATAACCAGAACCTAGTACAATGCTTCCTGAACTCTTCTATACTTCATTAGAAAATTTGTTGTTTTCAGAACATTGTAGGAATTAGATCCCTCTCCTGACCTCTTCCCCTTCCTTTACATCCACTAAAAAAAGGTGTGTGGGGAGGGGGCAAGTCCAATAAAATACCTGTTCTATTAATATCCAACCAGGGCAAAGAAAACCTCAGACATTGCCAATTTAATTTGGTCTTTGGGGCTTTCACTTGCAAGAAAAATGCCTTGCAAGAAACCACCTGTATCTGTCACCTGTCGACTGACCCCAGTTAAGTCAGCTTGAAGTTCTGCCCTGCAGTGGCACTGTTGCAACTTGGAAGTTGAGCAACACCTTTGGTAAACACTTCCTCATGTAGCAGCAAGAATAAAGCCGAAGCAGTCATTCTTTGCTTTGCACAGTCAAAGGCAGGCTGGGGACAGCTCAAGTTGGCACTTCGGCTTCTGAAATCAAAGGGCTACGTCGCCTCATCAACCCCCTGCCCAAAATGATCAAAGGCCTCTTTGTTACGACTTGCATGGTACTTCTTCACCATCAAGGTAAGGTGGTTTATTTTTTTAAGGAAGCCAAAACCAAAAAGCAAAACTCCATCAGAACTTTGAAAACTTGTGTAGTCCCTGATTAGTTTCTATAGCTTTGTCAGTGTTTTTAATGATTAACAAGCAAGTACATACCCAGTATGAGTTTCTACAGTCGCACCAAGGAAAGTTCCTAGAGACTTTGTTTCTGTTCCTGAGCGGATGCTTTTCTTTTCTGCTGTTTTATCTTTTTACATCTTGAAACAGGGCTTGAGAATGTCAGTTGGAAAGTCCTGAGAATGTCACAGTGTGGAACAAAAGAAAGTATTTCAGTCATTTGGGTATGAAGAGTTCCAAGAAACTAGAAAGGGAGGGTTGGTTTGTTGGAAGAAGTTAGAAGAAAGCAGTATTTTAACAGGAAAAGTGTGTTCAGTTTTAAGCTGGTGGCAAGGGTGAGATATAAGTCATAGGCATAAACTTGTATGAGATCAATGATGACAAGCAGCTTGATAACAAAACTATATTTTGAGTAACAGTGGATTGAACTGTATTCAAGCCATCGTCACTTCAGTTACTTTGTGCAGCAGCTTACAAGAATGGAAACCCCCACAGGTCTGATCTGGCACAGACCACAGTAATAAAGGATACCATTTATCTTCCCTTCAAATATGTAAGAATAATGCTACAAGGGTGTTTATATAACACTTTAGAGTGTTTGAGGCAGCTTGCACACATTATCTCAATAAAGGGCTTTCTTAATATTCAGACTGTCCAGATCCATTGCTCAAAATGTTTTAATTCTTTTAGTGAGAAAGCATGGGAGTGAGTGGGAGCCAAGGGTGGTGTGATTTGCTCAAAAACCAAACATTCAATAAGATTCAGGAATGACAATTGTAATGTTAAATCTTAAAAGGCTGTAATCCTATACACACTTAGCCAGGAGCAAGTGCTGAATACAGCAGGAATCCCTCCTTGATAAATGTGCATTGGATTGCTATGCAAACAATTTTTCAGTCTAGATGAATGTTCAGAACACTATGGCACAAGAGGAAATCCCAGTAATTTCAATGGGCTGCCATGCAGATTATTTCTTTTGCAAGAGCAATCCTGCCTGATGGCAGAGGCTCTGAGATGTCCAAGGTCATAATGGGTACATGGCAGCTTGGGATGAAGGAGTAATTAGATTTTTTAAGGGGGAATCTACTTTGATCACACTTTTCAAAATGATGTGCAAATACAGCCATCCTTTGAAATTAGCATTTCTCTGAATTTTGCAGAGCAGTTCCCTAGCCAAAAAAGATATACAAAAATGTATATTGCAGGGTAACACCTGCCGAACAATGCACATATTCATGAAAATAGCATACCAAAATGCATTAGGTTTGTGAAAATGTAATAATAATAATAATAATAATAATAATAATAATAATAATATATTTATATCCCGCCCATCTGGCTGGGTTTACCCAGCCACTCTGGGCGGCTTCCAACTGAATATTAAAAACAGTACAGCATCAAACATTAAAAAGTTCCCTAAACAGGGCTGCCTTCGAATGTCTTCTAAAAGTAAAATACTTGCTTATTGCCTTGACATCTGCTGCGAGGGTGTTCCACAGGGCAGGTGCCACTTCCAAGAAGGCCCTCTGTCTGGTTCCCTGTAACCTCACTTCTCGCAATGAGGGAACCACCAGAAGGCCCTCAGTGCTGGACCTCAGTGTCCGGGCTAAACGATGGGGGTGGAGACGCTCCTTCAGGTATACAGGACCGAGGCCGTTTAGGGCTTTAAAGGTCAGTACCAACACTTTGAATTGTGCTCGGAAACGTACTGGGAGCCAGTGTAGATCTCTCAGGACTGGTGTTATGTGGTCCCGGCAGCCACTCCCAGTCACTAGTCTAGCTACCACATTCTGAATTCATTGCAGTTTCCGGGTCACCTTCAAAGGCAGCCCCGCGTAGAGCGCATTGCAGTAGTCCAAGCGGGAGATAACCAGAGCATGCACCACTCTGGTGAGACAGTCTGCGGGCAGGTAGGGTCTCAGCCTGCGTACCAGATGGAGCTGATAGACAGCTGCCCTGGAGACAGAATTGACCTGTGCCTCCATGGACAGCTGTGAGTCCAAAATGACTCCCAGGCTGTGCACCTGGTCCTTCAGGGACATTCCAGTATCAAATCAGAAATGGGTGGCTTCTGTAAATCTGGGACTGTCCCTGGAAAATATGGACACTTGGAGATATCCTTGAACTCTGATAATGCTTTTTGTATGGCACAGAGTGTATATAGAAATTAGTCTACAGTATAAAAATAATATTTGCATTCATTGCTCCACCTACTTATGCTTCTGGCTCCTCCCACCCCTGGGATGTGGCCCTCTAAAGGTTGCTTAGAAGGGGATGTGGCCCTCAAGCTGAAAAATGTCCTCCACCCCAGTGTACTATAACACAACTGTGAACCTTTATGCCCCAACTGACAGCCAGTTGTGTGATGAAGGCCTGGAGGAAAAGCACAACGACCACACACCACATTTTGTGCAATACTGCTTACAAATGGGTAGATCGGGGAAATGGTGCAATGGTGGCAGTTCCACTTATCTTGCACCGTGTAGTTTTGTATGAGCTGCAGCAGCTAAAGCACCAGCACACTGCTTGTTTCAACGATGAGGGGTTGTTGTTCTGCCAGGGTCCTTAATAGCTCTGAGTGAAGTCGCCCACACCCTGCATTCTGATAATCAAGTCCTATGTTAGTTGTTGGCATGTTCTGTTCTCCAGGTTGCTGTTGAATAATTTGCCTTCAGGTCTGGCATACCCAAAATAGGTTTGCCCGCCCACACAGAGAACACGATCCATAATGCACCCTCTTACTCATGCCATCTGAGATGGAATAAATCCAGATGGAGTCCACCATCAAAGTATCTGTGTGGTATTCGCAATTCTCAAATGCCTGTCCCTAGTCCATACTTTACTTACATGGAGCACAGGGCAAACCCTCTAAGCTTCTTTTTCTTCTTCTTTGGTGATCACTCGTAGCCGAGTAAGATTGTCTTCCATAAACACGGTTTTAACAATGGGTCCGTAAGTGACTGTGGAGGCCAATTCTGGATCCACACATCCTTCCACAGTGGGGACATTGGTTTTCAGGCGGGAGTTGATCACGGTGTGGATTTGCCAAGCGTTCCTTCGTCTTAGCACGTTTCTCTCTTGCGTCCTGAGATCGAGTGTCTTCAAAGCCCATAACACCTTTGGTAAAGGCTGTTCTCCAGTCCAACGAAATTGATGTTGAAGAATCATTGCTTCAACACTGGTGATCTTTGCTTCTTCCAGTACACTGATATTAGTTCGTCTGTCTTCCCGAGTGATGTGTATGTGTGGTTCATTTGATCACTAGATCCATCTGTTTGAATGTAGTATCATTTCATCAGTTGAATGAAGACTGCTGACTTTGGGGTCTGCTAATAAGCAACCAGCAGAGCCATTTACTACTACTACTACTACTACTACTACTTTCCCACCTCATTCCCCCTCCTGGAATATTACTGAAGGATCCTGTGCACACTTACTTAGGAGTAAGCCCCAATGAATACAGTGAGAGTTACTTCTAAGTGGCAGCCCTTCTTGCATGTAAAGAACGCTCTCATCTCCCCCACCTCAGTCTTTTCTTCTTCTCCAGACTCAACAAACCCAGTACCTTCAACCTTTCCTCACAGGACTTATTTCCATTGTCATGGCCTTCCCCTGATCTTATTGTCATCTGTCTACACCAGGGAGCTCCTTCTCCTTCTCCTTCTCCTTCTCCTGGCCTGGCAAACCAGATTGTTTATCTGTCTACACCTCTGTGAACCAACTTTGACAGGTAGTTGGGTGGGACAACACACCTGCCACTCACCTGACATCATCATGATGTCACATGATTGACTTTCGTCCTGCTTGTGTTGTGTTTCCCAAGCACCCAGCTGGTTGTGGGAGCACTTGGGAACTGCAAAGGGGGATTTGCCAGCCATATGCTAAGGGTCTGGGAAGCACTGAGCAAAAGATTGGCTGAACAGCTATCGAAAGGGATCTACTGCATGATCAAATTTCCCATGGGAAACTCAGTTATGCAACTGATCCAGCAGGCTTCAAGTCTCTGCCCTTCAACTACACTCTTCGTAAAGTGAGCCATCACAGAGCTGCACACCTGGCACACTTTGAGCCATTTCTGTAGCATGTGTCTGAATAAGGGGTGTGTTTTGGGGCAAAGTTATCTAGCATTCTGATGCACTGAGTAGTGAGGAGGCCTCATTTACTCCCTAATTCATTTCCTGTTATTCATTAGGAGTTTAAGTTCTATGCATAGCCCTTTCCAGTGAAAAGCTAATTAGTCACTACTACTACAACCAGCATTTCATAGCCTAAGGGCGATTTTATGTCTGGGCTGTGGTAAACATACAGGCAAGTCTCTGAAAGTAGTAATTTAATTGATGATCTTTATACCTGGCAGGCATGCTCACACATGATCTATGCAGATATGAATAGTCCTGGAAGAAAAAGCAACTCTGAATTAAACAGCCATGGCTCAACAAACTGTGACCAAAAAATCCTGATTCTTTAAAAAAATAAAATAAACCAGAGAATCTGGAAGTTCTGAACACAATAGTTTCATGCAAACTTTGCAAAGATAAATATAGTTAGTATTTGGCAAGCGGTTGGAAACTAGGCATGCAAGAGAATATGTGTGAGGATAATCCACATCTGTGAATGGTACATTTTTTCCAGGGGAAGGGGGGTAGAATTAGATATAAGTGGTTAAAGGTTAATGTGATAGAAGAAATATTATTTGAATGTATGGAAAATTTTGGGGGTATAAATTGTGAGGCTAAGAGAAGAAATAGAGATAGGTGGGAAAATAAATTTAGATTTGGATTAATGAATGAATTTTAGGTTGAGGACAGTTGATTTTTTTAATAGATTAGAATTGGTTGTGAGATACTGGAAAAATTGCATTAGAATGATTTAAGATGATAAATGAAAATTGCTTAATTTAGATTTAAAAATGGACCCAGTGTGGGGGGAATCGAGGAAGTCCACAATGTCAAGTTAATGTAAGAATCGATATGTTTCTTTTCTTCTTTTTTCTTTTCTTTATGTTTTATTTTTATTTTTTGCTTCTTGTTTTTTGTTTTTGTGATTGAAATGTTTGAAAATCAATAAATATTATTTGGGGAAAAAACAAAAAAACAAAATCCTATCATTCCTACTGAAGTTGAAAAGTCTCCCCGGATTCATTGAAAAAAAATCTGGCAACATTAGGATAAGTCTTTCCTGAATTGACAAGACCCATTTCTCAGCAGTTTTGCCCACCTCAAATTTGACTAATTTGAATTTGTTTAGGGCCTAAATTGCAGGCTATAGGTTTTCATGTGCATGGCATGGGAACATAGGATACTGAAACTTATACTGAGTAGCATTCTTGTCCATCTAGACTGCATTAACTGGCAATGCATTCCAGGACTTCTGACCTATCTGGAGATACCAGGGATTGAACCCAAGACTTTCTGCATGCAGAGCAGATGCTGTGCCACTGAGCTATGACCTTTCCTCCATGTGGAATTAGATATTTTTTTGCCATTGTCCACATACAATTTAGTAGCAACTTTGCAATTTTGTGTCTATTTCAGCTTAGGGATAGAAGAGAAATTCAATTTGGTTCACATTTTAATGCAAATACTGTATATCTAATTTGCAGTTCTCAAAAATATGCAAACAGAAATGCAGCTGTCCTTCAAAATTTGCACTTCTCTGAGTTTTGCAATGCAGTTCTCCAAGGGGAAAGTGTGTATGTTAGGGGAAAGTGTGCACAAAAATGTACGTATTAATTGAAATGACAAAATCAAATGCACTCTATTAGAGAAAAATGTGTATATTAGGAGAAATGCACAAAAATGCTACTGAATATTTTTGGTCACTTTCTTAAAGATATAAAATAAATGGCAAACCAATGCAGAAATGTCGGAATGTTGTAAACTGAATTTATGATTGGGATAGCGGAAACTGAGGAAAACTAAAATTGAAAATTTGGTCCATTCATACTACGGACTGTGGATTTATGATCATCTGGATAATCTCCATCACTGATTTGGGCTGAACCATTTCTGGAGTCCACTTCTAGACAGGGAAAAAAGTATTCGGCCATCAGCATACAGCGGTACATTTTCAGCTTTAGGATGGGGTGGCGGAGGCAAGATTCACCACAAGAGATTGTTGTTTGCTTTCAGATAAATTTGATTTGAACATGCCCTCACTCCGCTGCAAGGGCACATTTTAGAGCACATGGTTGTTGTTCCTCATAATATTTAGAAATTGCACTGCATCTGAGGAGTTGCTATACATGTTTTGAAACCTGCAGGGGAGACTGCTTCCCTCCAGACTCCCTAAATCAGAAATTGGTAACCTGTGGCACTCCAGATGTGGGAGGAGTATAGCTCTCATCATCCCTAACCATGCTGGCAGGGGTTGATGGGAGCTGGAAGGACCACAGGTTCCCCATCTCTCCTTAGATACCTTGTTGGTGTCTTATGGCAAACTTTGGATTGGATTTACAATCCTTGGATTATGCATGTCCTCACTGGTGATTGTGGGTGGGTGGCAGGGCAGGGTGTGTTCTAGACACAACAGGCTCTTGGCCTCTGAACAGGGTTGAACTAAATGGAAAAGTTTGCAAAGAACATGCTCTATAACATGAGAGTGATTCATCACCATTTCATCTCTAAGTCACCTCCTCCTTAGCTTTACATCTTTATAAACCAATACTTACTCATCCATAAGTCAGTCCTCACTCAACCTCTTTCTGCTGAGCCCACTTTCAACCCAAGCTGGAGGCAGAGGGATTTTCCTTTTCCTGACCTAGTCACCGAGGCTTCACTCAGATAAGATGGAATTGCTGCTGGTCAGTGGGAAAGCTGATCCAGGATTAGGTGATATAAATTGTTCTTTATGTGAGGACAGCTATGAAAAAGGTGAAGGGTATGCTAGGGACCATTAGGAAAGGAAGTGAAAATAAAACTGAAAATATCATACTGCTGTTATACAGATCTATGGTGTGAGCACACTAGAAATACTGTATATTTTTTTGGACACTGTGCCTCAAAAATGATTTTGGAAAAGGTTGGAAAAGGTTAAGAAAGCCGCAACAAAAATCAAGAGAATGGAGCAACTCCACTATGAGGAAAAGTTACAACACTTGGAGCTTCTTCTTAGTTAAGAGAAAAGGCAAGTAACCAGATATATGATGCATAAAGTGGAGAAGTGGACAGGGAATAGTCCCTGCCCCTCATCACTCATAATACAAGAATTCAGGGCCATCCAATGAAGCTGAATGTTGAAAGATTCAGGACAGACAAAAAAACCCACCCTTCTTCATCGGTAAACTATGGAATTTGCTCCCACAAGAAGCAGTGATGGCCACAGATTTGAATGAATTTAAAAGAGGAGTAGCCAAATTCATGGAGAATAAGTCTATCCAGGGCCGGCGCGTCCATGAAGGCGAACTAGGCATCTGCCTAGGGCGCCAAAATGGAGGGGGCACTGGCCAGCCTGCCCGCTGCCCCCCGGTGCTGCCTGGGGCTACCTCCACTGCGCCTTTCAGCTGTTGAGTGGCTTCAGGCCGCTATCCAGAGGCGTGCAGGGAGCGCGGGCCCGGGGCCGCCTCCGCTGAAAGGTGGGCGAGGTGGCCCCAGGCTCAAGCGCCCCACGTGCCTCCGGAGAGCGGCCTGAAGCCGCTCAACAGCTGAGAGGCGCAGTGGAGTCAGCCCCAGGCTCGCGCTCCCCGTGCGAAGCTCCAGAGGCGTGCAGGGAGCACGAGCCTGGGGCCACCTCGCCGCGCCTCTCAGCTGTTCAGTGGGGCGGCCCCAGGCCCGTGCTCCCTGCGCGCCTCCGGAGAGCTGGGTTCGGCGCCCCTTCCGCGCCCCTGATGGCCAGGCGCCTTGGCGCCTTGTGCCACCCGGCCCGGGCCTAGGGACGGCCCTGGAGGTGCCCTCTCCGCTCACTCGCTTGAGCCGGGCCTACCCCTCCAGCAGCTAGCGCGCCGAGATCGGGCTCCAGAGGAAGCAGGGGAAGGCTGTGCCAGAAACAGGGGAGGCCGCTAGCTGACAAGGTAAAGAGACTGCTTTTTACCCCTTCCCCTCACCAACAACCAAGGAACTCATTTTTTATTTTTATTTTTTCTACTTTATTATTTTTTCTATTTTTTATTTTTATTTTTCTATTTTCTATTTTTATTTATTTAATTTATTTTTTATTCCAGTTTTATTTTTTCTAAAAAAGGTCAACAACTCTGGGAAATGGGGGGGGGGCAGAAGGTGATCTCCCCTAGGGCTCAAAAGACCCTAGCACCGGCCCTGAGTGACTACTTGCCACAGTGACTATGTTCTACATCCACTGTCAAAATCCGTATGCCTCGGAGTACCAGGTGTGGAGAACGCTGTTGCACTTGGGTCTTTCTTGTGGGCTTCCCACTGAGGCATCTGGTTGGTCACTGTGAGAACAGGATGCTAGACAAGATGGGCCATAGGCCTGATCCATAATGTTCGTCTTATGTTCTTATGGATGGGATTGCACTCCCATTGAAATACCACACTCACAATTTGAGCTTGCCTCTTGATTTGACTTTGCTCCGGTATCAGCAGTGTCCAGGAGTGCCTTTCTGTGGCTTTGACTAGCACGCCAGCTGTGCTCTCTCTTGGACGAAGCAGATCTGGCCACAGTTATGCATATCTTGGTCACACCCAGGTTAGATTACTGCAGTACACACCTTGTGGGGCTGCCTTTGAAATGGGTTTAGACTTTTCAGCTGATGCAAGATGCAATGGACAAGGCATTTGACTGTGGATTACTGGGGTGGGGGTGGGGCAGGGGCATATCACTGCAGTGTGTTTCTGGGGACAATTCAGAGTGCTCCCCATGATCAAGAAAGCCCTCATGTTTTGGGCCCTGGCTATTTAAAGAGCCATCTTCTTCCACGTGGCCCTGCATTCATTACTGAAGTCTTCATTCTGCATTCCTTTGCCTTCAGCTGAATGAGGCATTGGATGGCAAGTCCTCAGAGAAGCACTGAGACTGTGGATCTCCTGACGTCAGGAAGCCAGAGGGCTTCCTCTTTTGTGGCCTTTAGCTGCAGTGTAAAGGCATTTCTGTTACCTCAGCTGTTTGTTTTTTCCTCCTTAGTAATATGGATGTTTTCAGTTGTATCAAGTTTTGCCTCTATGTTCTAATCTGTAGCTTATTTTCTAATATAGATACAATATATCTATATTATGAAACATATACCTGTATATAGACCACCTGTATATAGAGCTTGAAGTGAACTTCTGGTTGTTCCTATGCAAGTGTGGCTTGCTGAAGGTAATCCCCTCCGTGATCAGGAAGTGTCCGTCAGGAACTTTTCAATGCAATTAGGAGAGCTTGCTGTCAACAATCATAGGCTAATTGGTCCTAAGGGCAAACCACCCGGTGATTGACAGGTAGGCAAATGCTTCCACCTGGAAACAGTTCTCCAACTCTAAAGTAGCACTTTCTGTTGGATTTGAAAATAAATTACAAGCAGATGAATCTAGTAAAATAGGGGAGGAGGTGTCACATGATTTAAAAAAAAAAAGCCCTGATCAAAACTTTTGTTGCTACTTTTTCCACCCACTGAAGTGTTCAAATTATTTTCAAAGATGATACTTGTTGAATATGGATTTTAAATATAAAAATAATAATAATCTTCTTCAGTACTAACAGAATTTGGACTTCTTTGCTTTTTGAGACATTTTGACTCTTCTGTGTCTCAGTGCTAGGAATATTCTATAGATTTCTAGATTTCCAAATTGACAAAAAATAAAACATTAAAGGGGGCTTTATGTTCTAACCATAAGCACTTTGTTTACTGAAGCATGATGTCTTATTTTGCATTTGTGAAATGTTGCCCTTTCATCCTGGAGTGATACTTGTGAAATGATGTCCTTCCTTCCTAGGTTGAGATTGTTGTGATATATATATGCGTAAAAAGGTTTTCACATCAAAGTTGCCTTGCACTGGCTTCCGGTTGCTGTAGATTGTCCTTCGCAAACAGCAACAACCGTAGCATAAGACCTTTATCAAGGTCAACGGAAATACATGAAGTAGGGAGCTAGCTTCCACAAAACTCTTCCACTGGCTGAATGTTAAATAAAACAAGGGGGAGGGAGAAGAGGAGAAGATGCTGGTCTGAGAACATGGCCTGAAGGAGCAGAATGCCACAACCTTGCTGAAAAGTAAGGTCAGTGCCAGGATGGGAGACACCCTGGGAAAACCATGAATGCCGCCTTGGGTTTTGTGACAGAAGAAAGGTGGATTATAAATGTATGAAAAGGAATTACAATGATGAAAAACTGCATGGTATAAATTCCCATCTGTAATACGTAAAAGTCTTAATAAGCTGATTCAGAAAGTTCCTTGCAGATTTATTAACAGTGCAATCCAATACATGTCTTTTCAGAAGTAAAACCCATTGGCTTCAGTGAGACTTGCTTCTAGATAAGTGTGGATAGGATTGTAGTTTAAGTTAGTTTGTGCCAAGTGCAAAAGATTTTAGACTGCATCAACCACATATTGGGACAAAGAAGCGTGTCCATCCTCCCTTTGAAAAGATGAAGGGGTATCTAAGCACTGGAAGAAGATGATATTCTACTATTGTTTGATGTGACATGCTTTAAGGGGGAGATAATCTGCTCTCCAACCAGTAGGTTTGGTTTTTATTCTTTGGTTTATAGTGTCTGTTTAGTGTCTCTAGACACTAGTCTCTAGATTTGCTAAGATAAAAACTGATATGTTTTTCTTTCCTTCAGCTTTCTGCCTTATAAGGTAGCAAGTCTTATTCAGTGAATGCTGCTAAATTTCATTCAGAAATTGAATAATAAGCGACAAGATTGTAGAGGTGATTGTTATTACAGTACTAACTTTTATATGGGATTGAAGCTATTGGAGGGCACAGTAAATCTGAATATTTATTATTTGTTAATACATTAGCATTATATTTATCTCCCACCTTTCCTCCAAGGTGCTCAACCCTGGGAGGTAGGGTGAGGGTTTGTGACTGGTCCTGGGAGCTTCATGACTGAGTGAGGATTTGAACTCTGGTCTTTCAGCTCTTATTCCAGAATTCTAACCTCTGCATTATGCTGCCATCCTGATACTACACTGGCTCCCACATTGATTCTTGACACATTGTCATTCTTCAGAGTTCAGCCCCTTCCTCCAGTCTTTGGTAGTTAATATCTCAGCTGAGTGCAGAGGTACATCATGTCTGACACATGAGCTGTAAGGTTGAAGGGTGGTATAATTTTACTAAATTAAAAACGTTAGAAAATTTAGGACAGAGAAAAGAAAATACCTTTCAGTCCTGAAGATGTAGTGACAGCCACTAATTTGGATGACTTTAAAAAAGAATTCGACAAATTCATGGAGGGTAAAACTATGAGTGATAATTTGTTATGTTGGCTGCATTCTACCTCCACTGCTGGAGGCAGTCTGCCTCTGAATACCAGTTGCCAGAAATCACAAATGGGGAGGATGCTCTTGCACTCAGGACCTGTTTGCAGGCTTCCCATAGGCATCTGGTTGGCCAGAATGAAAAAAGGGAGGTTGGACTAGATAGACATTTGGCCTGATCCAGCAGGTTCTTCTGAGGCTCCTGTAGTGCACAGCCTGCCATTTTGCACGGTGCTATTGGTGTGGTGTATTTTGAATCATTGCATTTGAACATGTTGAAGGGCATTTTCTTAGCATATCATTCAACTAAGAACAAATTGTGAAAACAGTGGAAGACAAGCTGCTGAAGAGGAAATGAACACAGCAGATGCACCAATAGAGCTTTGAGTGGCTAGGAGAGTGAGCTTGGGCAATGATCAGTGATGTGAAAATGGGAGCGTTGCAAGCATAGTTCTAGTTTTCTCTTTGAAAATGTGTACCGGTAGCGTATGCAATATTGTAGGGACCCAAGTGGAGCTGTGGGTTAAACCACAGAGTCTAGGGCTTGCTGATCAGAAGGTCGGCGGTTCGAATCCCTGCAACGGGGTGAGCTCCCGTTGTTCGGTCCCAGCTCCTGCCCACCTAGCAGTTCGAAAACACATCAAAAGTGCAAGTAGATAAATAGGGACCGCTCCGGCGGGAAGGTAAACGGCGTTTCCATGCGCTGCTCTGGTTCGCCAGAAGCAGCCTTGTCATGCTGGCCACATGACTCGGAAGCTGTCTGCGGACAAACACTGGCTCCCTCGGCCTATAGAGTGAGATGAGCGCCGCAACCCCAGAGTCGGACACGACTGGACCTGATGGTCAGGGGCCCCTTTACCTTTTTATGCAATATTGTATGTTGGATACTTGTCTTAGGGCAATTCAGCAGAAAATATCACATGGAATGTATTGGAATGTTTATTCATGGAAGGATCAAAAATTCCACTGGGCTTGACCTTATCATTAGGCAGAGTGAAGCGGTTACCTCAGGCAGCAGATGCTGGAGGATGGGAAAGAGCAGCAGTTCCCACCAGTCATGCCTTGAGACTGGGCATTCCCCTCTTTTGTGTCAAGCAGCCTGGTCTCTGCTTCTTCTGCTAGTTTCTGTTGGCTGGTGTGATGAAGTAAGATTCAACTTCCGGTCTACTTGGCATCTGTATATGGAACACAAGATGCAAAATAGTATTGGTGAATCCTGGGCAATCACAAGTTCTTTGGTGCATCTAAGGTAGATATTTGGGTCCAAGCTATTCTTTATTTACATTTATTGTCCCATTCATTCAGTTACATTTGGAGAACTTCCACTCCAACAATTAACACTAGCTTGGAGTGTTTTAAAAAAAGAGACGTCCCTGTCCCTTTGAGATGCTCACTTAGCAGCAGTTTTTATAAGGGGACCGCGTGATATAGAGTAGCATAATTTAGCTAAAATTGTGGAGTGGCTTGTGGATTCGATCAAGCCCTCCCCTTTACCTCCCCCCCCACCATGTTGAACACTTGTCCCAGTGGGGTATGGGGAGAAAAACAATTGTGTGTACAGAAACAGACCAAAGAGATTTTGCTGCCTGAAGCAAAGGCAAGCTGGCAACCATTCCATGTATAGAAGCTAAAAAGGTTGCAATGGAATGTTACGCAAGCACTAGCAATGTGGAGCATGTTCCGTCATACTGAGTGCAGTGGGATACTGTGCGCATGATGCACACAGGGCTCCGCTTCACCCCATCTGTCCCTGCCCAGCAGCCGCACTTGTCAGGTGGGTACTGCTGAGAGTATCATATGTCCCAGAGGTGCTCTTAGCTTGTATTAAAAACTGGGCTCTTATTGTTGCAGCTCCAGCTCTCTGGAATCAATTGCCAGTTGAAATTAGATAGCTAGCATCATGATTTTTTGGCCCCTACTGATTACACACACACACACACACACACACACACACACACACACACACACACGGGTTTAAGAAGGCTTTCCCTGAGGTGTGAAGAAATTGTTTTATTGCTTTCAGAGTTTGTAAAGATGTTTTGAATGTTTTTAGAGTTAGCTGAAATAAAAGAATCTTAGAATTGATGGGTTGTAAGGGACCATGAGGGTAATCTAGTCCAACCCCCTGTAATGCAGGAATCTTTCCCTCAATGTGGAGCTTGAACCCATGATCCCGAGATCAAGAGTCTCATGCTCTGCTTTCTGAGCTAACCTGATTGTATTGTTTTTAAGATGTGTGTTATTCTGTTTTTATCTTTCACATCGCTTGTATGGCTTTATGTTACAAAGTGGTCTATCAATTACTTGATGATCATCAGAGGCGCTGAGTTGTGCCCAACATTGTGGGGGCCCATTGTGCATGCGCGATGCACACCTGTGATGTAGTTTTTATTGTTTCTGAGTGTGCATGGATTTTTGCTATACTCTTATAGCACCATTTGTGTAGGTGTTTACTCTGCTGTGATTATTTTGATAACCCTATACTGCATTTGATGCTTAAGACCCTTGTAGTCCAAATAAATGAAACTGAAACTGAAACAGAGAGTCATTGTGGGAACTGAAGCGGGGTTAGTCCAGAACACTTTAGCCTCCCAGTTTGCCTTTCACTGGCTCTCACTTAGCTGCTCACCGCCATCATGCAGCCCCAAATGGACTGTGCCCCTTGACAGAAAAGAATTTCCCCATCTCTGGGGTAAGGGTGTTTGTGTGCTCACACATTTTCTGCATGTACTGTACCTTGGGGGCAGAATTAGCTGAAATGAAAAGACAGGCCCAAACAGCAAGTAGTCTCCTCCATACTACATCTTGCTAGCAGGTTGAAAAACTTATAGGAGGATCCTATGCATATTTCCTCAATTGTGTCCCATTGTGTTCAAAGCAGCTTACTCTCAGGTAAGCATATATAGAATTTTAGCTGTAGGTTTGTCACTGTTGGAGGCAGTGTGCCCCTGAATACAAGTTGCTGAGAATCACAACTGGGTATAGTGTTGTTGTGCTCAGCTGGTTGGCCACTGTGAGCACAGAATGCTGGACTCGATGGACCTGATCCTGCAGGGTTCTTCTTATGTTCATTTGTTATGTTGCTGGGTTGTGGGTTTTTTGCTGGATTCTTTCAAATGGCCAAACTCTTTCCTTCAGCAAGAGAACAAGGGTGTGTGCATTTGTTATTATTAGCTACTACCTGTCAAAGGCTGATAAACCAGCCATTTCAGGAAACAAACAAACCATGCAAAAGACGTTTGTATGGAGAGAAGGTTGTTTTATGTAGCTGGGCTTCATTTCAGTAGGAAACAGGGTCTATGCTGGACTGCTCACTTAAGTTGTTGTTATTATTATTACGTATTTTATTATTTTAAATTGATATACAGCCCTTCATCTGAAGATCACAGGGCAGTTCATAACATGAATGACAATTAAATCATGTGTGGGAAATCGTGTCCTCCCTCCCTTGGAGTCGATATCTCCAGAAGTTTCGGCAAGCTCTTTATAACTATCCATATTCAGACCGTCTTTATCAATCCAATTATCTCATAAATTAGCAACTTTTACCCCACTCCCACTCTGACCCACTCTACCCACTGCTTTGTCCTCTTCATCAGCTGCTGGTCCCCCAATTTTTTTAACTATTATCCACTTCTTTTCATTTCCATTTCCCCTCCCATTAAATCTTCTTCCCTTTTTTATTCAACACATTCTGTCCCCAGCATGTCACCTGCTCCCCCCCTCCTGGGCATTCCGTGCTGGTTCTTCTTTAAGGGACTTTTGGGTCAGGCACAGACCTTGTTCTCCCCCTCCCACCAGTGGAACAGCAATCCATGTCTTTTCTTCTTCTTCCCTTTTAATTTCAGGGTTCAAAATTACAGGATCCAAGTATAATTGTTCGAAGTTTAAATCTGCGGGTGTTTCAACTTGGGTCTTTTCCTTCTCCCTTGGGGTTGAAGTTACTCCATTGTGGTTGCACATCTCATCTCTCATTTCCAAAATTTGTTCTAAAATTAGCACCCATGATGGGTTTTCAGAGTCTTCAAAGTCAGATATTTTATCTTCCATCGTACTGATCTTCTCAAATTTCCTCCAGATAACAGAGCGGGTAGTAGTACTTTTTATAATTCCTGTTCTTTATACAAACAACACTATCCGATCTGAACCAAAAATCATTTTTTGATAATCTTCTTTTCAAAATCTTAAATGTAGCACTGAGAAAGTCTTTGTATATTTTCCAACCTTATTTCAAGCCTCTTTCCAGTGTTAATTGCTCTCAGCCTTCAAAAGATAAACAAATTCTTTTCTATTGTGGCGCCGTAATGGTGGCTTGCTTGTCCTCCCGTATACTTGACTCCAGCTTCCAGAAGAGCTTCTCCCTTACCAGAAAGTCAATCTTTTGCAGGGCTTTATAAACAGTTCAACTCTCCCTTTTACTCTGCTTTAGGGAAAGCTTTTTAGGCTTGATTTTTAGGTGATATATAGCTTGCTATCAATTCATGGCTTCAGACAAGTTAACTGCGTCATAAAGTACTCAGTGGGAGAGATTAGACTTCCCTTAAAATCTTATTCCATGGCCGAATTTCTCAGTCCAAATTATAAATCTTTCCTTTACTCATGGTATCCAACTCGTACAAATCTTCTTTTGGCAGGAAAAATCTGCTGCTTACAGGCTGCCGGCTCGGAGTTTCGCTGCGTGGAGGTAGCGATTCACTCAAAATGGCTCCTGCAACTTCCACTCCCCTGACTCTTGGGGCTCCATAAGAGCTTACCAGGCAGCAGAGGAGTCACTTTGGAGCACTGCTGAGCTCTCATGTCCCCAGAACGCACGATCTGGGGTTTCTCCGGGGGATCGCGCCATTCTTGCGGGTCCACCCCCCTCCTCGCAGCAGGGAACCTCAGAGCTCGAGGTTTCCTCGCCGACAGCCAGTGCAGCAGTCCGTGTGTCATCTTTCATTGGGACAGGGGCATGGCAGGAATTTTCCCCACTTGGCTGATTGGCTGTTGCCATTTCGGTTTCGCCTGCCGCGTAGCAAATCATCACAACTTGTAAGGTTGCGGATAGGCTCTGGTTCAGGTGATAGGGATGGGGGAATGCTCTCGCCATCCCTGTGTGAATGGTATTCCGTTAAAGGATCCAGGGACTCAACTTGGTTTGGTCAACCCCTGAGAGGGGGTTGTGCCCATGCCTGAGTCCAGGGGAGCATCTGGGGAGTGAACAGAGTCTGTTCCTGGGCTTTTCACCTACCTCAGGTGTTCACCCTTGGCTGACCTATGATGGAGCTCTGGGTCAGCGCTACCTATAAGGGTGCAGGGAGCTAGTCGAACCAGAACCTATGCAACCACTCACTTTTCTGTAATCAATAAAGTTGTGGCCTAAATTCTGCCAAAAACCAAAACTAAAATTTGAGTCAAATGTGTGTTTATTTAGGGGGGAGGTTTCTGGGTCTGAACACGCAAAGGGAATTTCAGAATAAAGCAAACATTTCTCTTTTTCCTCCTCAATGAAGGGAACTCACTGAAGGAACTTCCTGGAGTGAAGGACTATGAAATAGTATATCCTCAAAAAATCCATGCGTTGCACAAAAGAGATGTTGGAGGAAGTCAGAACCACAAGGTAAAAAAGAACTGTCTTGTTTGTACACACAACAATTTATGGTGGATTTGATGCATCGGGCATGTACACGTTTATTGTGCCTTTCACATAGAATCATAGAATTGTACAGTTGAAAGGGATCCTGAGGGTCATCTAGTCCAACCCCCTGCAATGCAGAATTCTCAACTAAAGCACCAAAGACAGATGACCATGCAACCTCTGCTTGAAAACTTCCAATGAAGCTCCTTATGCAGTCACATCAGTTTCTTTAGATGCCTCCCACTTTTCATTCTTATTGGAATTCTCTGCATTTGTAGCTTCAATATTTAACCTTTAAGAAATTCCCATCCCTCTTGAACTTCCTTCTCTTTGAGTTTTTGTGACCGTGGGATCTTACCCAGTAGCTCCTAAAGTTTTTTGAGATCAGCCTTCTTAATGTCCAGAGGGCACGTTTCAGCTTCCCCTTGCCTCTGTATCATGAAACTCAAAAGGACAAGATCATTTCCTCCCAAGATTCCCAGTAATTCCACTTTGTCAATCAGTTCCTCCCGGTTGGTGAGGTCCAGGTCCAAGATAGATGATCCCCTTGTCGCTTCTTCTGCTTTCTAGGAAATGAAGCAACTGAGGCAAGGCAACATAATATCATCCTTGTCCAAGCAGCAGACTGCATTCCACCTTCCCTCCCCCCATTTAATGTTTATTTAACCAATCTATGGATTATGTGGTGAGGAACAACAAAGTCCAACATAAAATCACATGTTACTCAAGTGTGGATGCACTGAAGTGCACTGTGTGGGTGGTTTTGTGGTTTTCTACATGTTTGGTACCATCTATCTCCACCCCTACGTCCATTTTCTCAGCACCTGAGCACAATTTGGCCATTTTGTTTCCATCAGCGCAAAGGAAATGATGCAGTGTCCATTTCCACTGGTTGCTGCTGAAGGCATGTTTACAGTATTTTTTTATTTTTAGAACAGCTGCTTTGTGCAGGACTGCTCTTGTGCAAAACAGCTGCATTGACAATAGAAGTAAAATTGGCCTTTGCAGGTACAGGAGGGAGGGAGGAAGACACCTTCCAACAGATAGTTATTTCCATCCAGACTTGACTATGTGTGCTTGTGGCGGTTCCCTCATTGCGAGGGAGTGAGGTTACAGGGAACCAGACAGAGGGCCTTCTCGGTAGTGGCACCCTCCCAGCAGATGTCAAGGCAATTTTACATTTAGAAGACAACTGAAGGCGGCCCTGTTCAGGGAAGTTTTTAATGTTTGATGCTGTACTGTTTTTAATATTCGGTTGGAAGCCGCCCAGAGTGGCTGGGGAAACCCAGCCAGATGGGCACGGTATAAATAATAATAATAATAATAATAATAATAATAATAATAATAATAATAATATTGTGTGGGAAACATGCTGCTTATGTTACACTCCAATGCACACCACAGTTTCCTGTGGTGGGGGAAGATAGTGTGGAGATCAGAGGCACTGATGCCTGGCCAGAGCCATGAGGTGGGATGAAGCAGCCGTCACAGGCACTGGAAGCCAAAGATCTCACTGGAAGCCCCACTGGTAGTGGGATCCCCATATGAGCAGCAACTCGTTGGCTCTTCAGTGGTGGGGCACATTCCCATTTCAACACCCCTGTTTGTGGCTATTTGTGGCCACAGAGCTAGCAGGCTGACGAATGCCTTTGCTAGGCATTCTTCAGGCTGCTAGCTCTGTAGCCATTGGGCTCAAGCATGACACACAATTTTAAACTGCTTTTTTTGCGAATCTGGTAAAAAAGCATTTATTTATATTTTTTTAAAAAAGATGTGTGTACAAATGTGCACAATGGGCCTCAGGTTTACAGGCTGGGGAAGTAGCAACTGAGGTGGTAATTAGTAGTAATTGAAATTGTACCTTCCCGGACCCGAGCCCTTACTGTGGCCTTCAAGACACAAATGAATGACTTGGACAAGGTCTTTAATTCAGCAGTATTTATTAGCAGTTGTTGTGATGATATAGCAGTTTTCCTTTGTTTGCCTGTCCCCCGCAAAAAACCCCACCTCTAATCAACAGCTGCTCACACACACTTTTCAAATGCAGGCCAAGTATGAAGATGCTGCAGACTATGAAATGAGAGTGAATGGAGAGAAGGTGGTCCTTCACCTCAAAAGAAACAAGTAAGTTAGAACTGCAGTTTTCTTAACATATTCAAGGTGACAACATGGCAGAAAATAATGGAGGTTATAAGGAGCACATTCCTGTGGCGATATTCTTTCCCCACAGTTATTATGCTTGGGAGAGGCCTCAGTCACAGCAGGGGTGAAGGAAGCAGGGGCGGCACCCAGGGGCGTGCACCTAGGGGCGGGGCGCCGCCACGCAGCATGCATGTGTGACACCACCACACATTCATGCATGCTACACACATGCGTGCTGCACAGCGGCAGCGCTGGCAAACTGCTCCAGCACCATGCTGGGATGGCGCCAGGACTCTCCAGTCATGGCGGCAGCCACGAGCACAGGAGCTCAGCTCCATCCCCGCATGGCGCTGGAGTGGCTTGCTGCTGGCAAACTGCTCCAGCACCCGCATGCACACATGGTGCTTCCCCTGGCAGATACGCTGAAGCTTCCTGCTGGGCGGAGCCATGGAGGCCCTGGCCCGCCCCTCGGCTCCACCCAGCAGCTGGAAGAAGCAAACCAACCCAGCCGCTGCCACGGTGAGGCCAAGTGAGCCTTTTTATGGGCACCGCTGCGGCAGGGCTAGGCTTGGGAGTGGGGGGCGGGGGCACGCCGAGTGCCACCCTTTCCGGTGTGGAGCCCGGGGTGCCTCACCCCCTACACCCCCTTGCTACGCCCCTGAGTCACAGTCAGGGTTAAGTTAGACATTGGAAGAGATATGGAAATGCTTCTATAAGATACATAGACCCAGTGCCACTTCGGGTCTCTGTTTTCTCTTTCTTTCTTTCTTTCTTTCTTTCTTTCTTTCTTTCTTTCTTTCTTTCTTTCTTTCTTTCTTTCTTTCACAACATATAGCAGCAACATGGAGGGGTGAATGTGTTCCCATATGACACAAAGCACATGCAAATTTTATGCAACGATGTGCTTTCTTTTGTGAAGAGTTCAGAGGGTCTATAAAGTGTCCCCGCTCCCCAAATGCCTGCTGGGTTTGGGAAGTGCTGCTGCCATAACTGACAAGTTTCCAATGGAATTCGCCACTTGCTGGTTGTTGAAATTCTTGCAAAGAACACTGGACTAGATGCACGTTGGTTTGATTTTTCATGTTTTTAAGAAATAATGCATGCTCTAGAGCAGTGAATGAAGCTCCGTTACTATAGTGGTTCGTACACTTGCTGGACACAGGCAGTGGCAGAAGGCAGCAGCACTCACATGGCCTCCCAACAGCTGAGTCTCTGATGCTTACTGGGAAGGAGGAGAGGGAGAGGAGGGGAGCAGAAAGGTTGGCACAAGGCCAACCCACCAGCAGAGCTGTAGCTGGGTGGACTTGCACCCCTGGCAAAACCGTCCAGCTTGCGCCCCCTAGCCCTGGACAAATTAGCTCTTTTTTCCACCTCTCCTCCAACACCCCCTCCACCCATTCAATTCATCCTCTATTTAAAACCACTTATTATGAGGTAATAATCGATATTTATATTTATGGAGATATTTTTAAAATCTGATTTTGCACCCTCCCCCCATCGCCTGCGCCCCACCTTGCCACCCCCTAGCTACGGCGCTGCTGCCCACCAGCAGGAACACTGGATTGGCTTAACAGTGTACAGTATTTGCACCACACCTCCCCCCATTTCAACCCCCCCCACTCTTTCCTGGTAAACATAACTGACCCCGCTGCTGGGAAGTTAGGTAAGCCCCCCCACTGCCCCTACTGGCAGTGGTAGCTGTTGTCCATTGGGGCTGGTAGAGCAGATGGCAGAGCAGCTAACGACAGGTGGAGCCAGAGCGAATGACAGGCAGAATCAACTCATTCTGGGTTTGTTCCCATCCTCCTTCCTGTTGTATTCTACAAGGGCAACCCTGTGACAAAGGAGGAAGGTGACAGTCAGGGCCACCCCATGAACTGGCTGTAAATGAGGAGATTGGCAAGTGATTGGTAGCGCCCCATTTGTCCTACTGGGCCAGCCTACGGTGATGTCTGGAAACGGTTAAACAAAACATGCCCCCAAAGAAATATTCTGAAACAAGACTACCCCAGAATAAATATTTCCAAACACCTGGGGTTTATTCCGCACCACTCTTTTACTAGTGGTGTGTTCCCAGGTTTTGTGGTCCTTTTTCTAATTATGCCTTAAGATTCCAAGATTCCTTCTTGCTTTATGCATTTAAAATGTAGATGGACCATGGGGATTCCATTTTTTTAAAATAATAATAAAAATAAAAATAAAAATAAAAGGGTAGACTGTGCGAATCTCCCTAGAGCTCAGGATCATCCAATGGAGCCGAATGGTGGTGGAAGATTCAGGACTAAGTGCTTATTCACACAGTGCTTAACAATCGAATTCACAGCTGCAAAATGTACTGTTGACAGCCACCTTGGACAGTTTTAAAAGGACTAGATTGGCCTTTGGTCTGTTTGAGCTGACAGACTCTTATTTTTTTAAAAAAAATCCTTTTTGCTTTTAAGTTGTTTATAACTTTTTGTGATTTTATTGTTTTGTTTTTCAATTGTAAACCACTGTGATGTATCTTTATGTCACAGTGGTATATAAATATTTTTTTATAAAAATAAAAATGTTCTTTTGACCGAGTTCCAACCACCCTTCCCTTTACACACAGACACCCTCTACCTCACCCAGCGTGGCCAGGATTTAAAATTGTACATGTGTTATGCATGCATGTGTTGCAGCCAAACCCATGCTGCATGCATGCCATTGCAGACCTAGGCCTTGATGCCTCCTGGAGCTCAGGAGCTTCAGCTGCATAACAAAAGACAGGAAGGATTCTAAAGCGCTCCAATGGAGTTTGCTGGTAGCTGTCAGGCAGCCTGCTGTGATAGGGCCAGTGTTGTGATTCGCTAGTCTCAGCATAAGGCGAGCTATCACAGGCGGAGGAGGGGGCGTGTTGCCTCTGCCGGTTTAAGGTGTCTGTATACTGGGCCGAGTGCCCCTGTTTGTCATTCTTGTTCCTGCTGCTTCAATAGTGGTAAATCCTTTTGAGCTGAACCCAGGGCTTGGGTCATGCTTGAACCCACCTACACTTCAGCCTTGTCCATAGAAACCCTAGCAACTTGCATATTGTTTTCTAAGAGCCTTTAAAAAATGTTAACCCTGCATCCAAGTTGATATATTATACAAGCAAGGCATAAGAGGAAATAGCCAAGAAATATTCCAGATATTTTTCTTTTAAACTGATCCATTGGTAGCATAGCATTTTAGTCTTGTTAAGGGTGAGGAGCGCTCAGCCTGAACTATAAATCAAGATATTAATAAAGATAATCTTCAATAGAATTGCCACTTGGCCAGTTTCTGCATAATAACTAACCAGCTCAACAGGTTTGTCTCTCTCCTCCTCCCTGCTACTGGCCTGGCCTGGGATGGGTTTTCCTTTTAACAGCTTTGTTTCAGCAATGGACAGTAGGCATGCATTAAAATGAAATTATTTCCCACCTACACTTATGATCTGTGGTAACAGCCTGATTTGCTCTGTTAAAGAGGAACCACCTGCAATCCATTTTTCCACTATAACTGATAAATGTTAGGAGTGTGCACATGCCCCAAAATTCGCTTTGCATTTGTGCATTAAAAAAATTCCAGTTGATTTCTGAGTCTCTCTGTGTATACTCCCTCCGATTTTCATTTCACATCTTGAACCACTCCATGTAAAATAAAGCTCTGTACTTCTCCCATTCATTATACACTAGCACCCCGGCTTACGTTACCCTCGGGTAACATAAACTTCGGGTTGCGAGAGCAGCAAACTCGGAAGTGTTTCGCCACATGCGCAGAAGCAGTCTGCCACCACATGCGCAGAAGTGGTCCCTCCAGTTGCGGAAACCTCGGGTTCCAACCGGAGCTCTGGAATGGATCCTGTCCGCAACCAGAGGTACCACTGTACCTGTAATCTATCTATCTATCTATATATAAATGTAGGCATTGTGCGCACAGAGGTCACAGCCTTTCTCCGTAACTGCTGAACTGTAATGTAACAAATTTGGCCACAACGTTCCATGCCCATCAGGGAGGGATCTGGCATTAATCCCCCCCCCCAAAACCACACCTTTCACACCTAAAATAATGATTAAACACAAAAAGTGGCGCCCAAATTAGACTTCACCACCAGAAGTTCTGAAGAATCCAGTAGCATCCAAAAGAAAGGCAGATCGCACGCTGCTGCCTCCAAAGCTGTGCTGCCAGATGACATCACAAAATCCCACAGCAACCAACTGAAAACAGGCCTTTGCAGCAACAAGTTTTTGAAACTTACAGTAGGGGAGTCAGGGTTGGGACAAGGCAGGTGAGGAGACTCTAAAGGGAGACTCTGAACAGGGCCGTCTTAAGCAGGTCGGGCACCCTGGCGCCATGGTGCGCAGATCGCTACGGCGCCCCCGCCCCTTCCCGCGGCTGGTGGTTTTCGCGTGGCTTCGCCGCGCAGCGCCCTCCTGCCAACCCAGCACCCTGGCATCCCGCACCACCCAGCCTACCCCTAGAGCCGGCCCTGACTCTGAAGGGCCATTTAACAGGGAAATGGCCATTTAACACAAAAACCCACAGCAACGCGTGGTTGGGGCAGCTAGTTGGAAATAAAATAACAGCTCTTTCCCATTGAAACCAAAATGGATTAAATCTACAGGAGCCAGAGTCCCTCCAGAGTGGATTAAGTTTGCCAAATTGTAGACCGGGGTCAGCAACCTTTTTCAGCTGTGAGCCGGTCCACCGTCCCTCAGACCATGTGGTGGGCCGGACTATATTATGGAAAAAAAATATGAACAAATTCCTATGCCCCACAAATAACCCAGTGATGCATTTTAAATAAAAGCACACATTCTACTCATGTAAAAACACACTGATTCCTGGACCGTCCATGGGCTGGATTGAGAAGGCGATTGGGTTGCATCCGGCCCACGGGCCTGAGGTTATCTACCCCTGTTGTAGACAAATAGGTCCAGACTTTTTGTGAAAATACAGTGGTACCTTGGTTTTCGAGCGTCTCGGAAGTTGAATGTTTCAGTTTTCGAACACCAAAAACCCGGAAGTAAAAGCTTCCATTTTCAAACGCACCTCTGAAGTCGAACGGCTTATGCTGAGTGTTTCTCATTTTTTTCAATTAAATTTGTAGAACACCCTTTGTGCCTCGGTTTTCAAATGAATTACGTTCGAAAACCGAAGTACCACTGTGAAAGGAAATTCACTTTTCTCTTTGCTGAGGCTAAGTAGGTCTGGGACTGGTTAGTGCCTGGGAACAATATGAACACCACCTTGGGTTCCATGATGGATGGAAGACACACACACACACACACACACACACACACACACACACACACACACACACTTTTTCTCTTCCTATGATAGGATCATCTCCACCATGGTGCCATAGCTGCCAAGTTATCCCTTTTTTTAAGGGATTTTCCCTTATGCTGAATAGGCTTCCTCGTGAGAAAAGGGAAAACTTGGCAGCTATGCATGGTGCATGTGAGCACTTATGTCCCTTCAGAGGTATTCCTTGGCACTAGGAAGACCCAGTGAAGCTGGTCCTACCTGCACTATACATTTAAAGCAGTATCATGTCACTTGAAACAGTTGTGGCTCCCCCACTGTAGTTTGTTAAGACAGCTGAGAGTTGTTAGTAGGCCACTATTCCCCTCATTGAGTTCTCTGGGAAGAGGGATTGAATATTAAAACATTCTCGGAATTGTAGTTATGTGGGGGTAATAAGGGTGTTTTTTTTAACAACTCTCAGCACCCTTAACAAGTTATACTTCCTGGTATTCTTTGTGGCAAGCCATGGCTGTTTAAAGGTGCATGATACTGCTTTAAATGCACGTTGCAGGTGGGGCCTAGATTGTGGCATGTTCTTGGTTGTGGTGTGTGGTGTCAACAACTGTTCCTTCAGTTTGCAAATGAGCCCATGACCGCCCCCTCCCCAGTTGGCAGCCCCTTAATCAAAGGAATCAAGATTTGTGTGCTTTGTAAACACTGTTGATCCCCATTCCTTTTGTTTAAAAATATGTACCGTGGAGAAGCTTAAGTGCCTACCCTCCCCTTTGATATCCTACTCTGAATCTAAAAATAGACATACAATGCCATTGGGGAAATATAATTGTGGGCTTATTATGCAATTATCTCTGGCCCAACTTAATTTTCATCTCGAATAACAAACCCATTGTATTCTTTGCAGGGATCTTCTTTCCAAAGACTACACCGAGACCCATTACTCCCCTGATGGCAGAGAAATTACAACAAGCCCAAATGTTGAGGTAAAGGCCAGAACATCTCGTTGTAAATGTCATGAGAAGGGTGGGTTGGGTGCATGGCTATAAATGAGACTCTCAAAGAAAGGTGCCTTGCAAATGCATGAGGATCGACTGAGTGTACGACCAGGGACAGATGGATCAGTCGTATTTCTGGTCCATCTCATTTTTGCACCTCATTTTCACCACTCTCCCACTCCCTCCCAGTATGCCCAGCAGCCCTGCTAGTGGGAGGGCACATAAACAGCACCACCCCTCTCAGCTGGTTGCTCCTTTGACAGATGCTGTTTTTATGTCCTCACTTGACACTACTTCTGAGCATAGCTGCCAAGTTCCGGCCTGAGAAATAAGGGACTGGACCGGAAGTAGCAGACCGGAAGTAGCGCTGTCACCATTTTGGAACTGGGCGGAGCATGCTCAGAAGCTACTTTTGATGCTGCTCTGCCCTGTTCCAAAATGGCCACCACACCAGAAGTCGCGCTGCAGCCATTTTGGAACTGGGCAAAGCAGTATCAAAAGTCGCTTCTGAGCATGCTCCGCCCAGTTCTAAAATGGCCACCGCGACAGAATAAACCGGGGGAAAAAAAAAAAATATCCGTTTTTTCGGCTGGGAACAGCTGGAAAAATGGGGGTTTCCCGGGGAATACGGGAGACTTGGCAGCTATGCTTCTGAGTAGATGCAGCTGACCAATTAACCATTCATTTTTGTCATATTTCTGCACTTGATGTATGCTGCAGTTCTTTTTTATCACTTGGCACAATGAATAAGCCCAAAGATGTTATCATGGTGCACCTGATGTGTGGTGGAATTCTCTTTACATGTAACTTCTGTGTGTCATTGGTTGATTGTATACCGCCCTATAGCTGTAGATCTCAGGGCAGTTCACAACCTAAAATGTTGCACGTAATTTGTGTTTTGTGGCTTGTGCTTTAATGATGGCTGTGGGGTGTGTGCACATTGTTCCCATGTGGGCACCAGTAAATTATGATTGAATGGAAACTGAATTAACATGGAGGCATTGTCATCAGAACCGCCAGCAAACATTTGAAAGCATCTCACACAGGTGATGCAGCATATCTGTTTTCTGTTGCTACACAGGGCAGGACTGAACCAATAGGTTAAAATTACAAGAAAGGGGATTTCAGCTAGACATTAGGAAGGACTTCCTGATGGCATGAGCATTTTACAGTGGAACAGATTGCCTTGGAAGATGGTGGACTCTCTGGTTTGTTTAGTTGGCAGCTAGATGGCTATTGTAGCAGTGGATTTCCTGCATTAGCAGTGGGTTGAACTAGATGAGCTCTGAGATCCCTTTGAACTCTGTGATTCTGTGCTTTGAAATGGTATCATTGTGTGGGCGAATGGCATGTCTGAGGGTTCATTCTGCAGATCTAGTTGTGTAGCTGTATTGTTGACCTCCAGGAAGACAAGTTTGGTGGGAAGAACGGCTTGTAGCCTGAACAGAATGTCCCACAGTCCCTCCGCTTTGATTGCCTGCCCTTCCACAGAACTTGTTAGTTTCTCTCAGAGACGGTTTGCTGTCAGCTCTGTTCTCAGTGGACTGATCTTCTGTTCTTTCAAATAGCTATGGAGTTATGACCTGTAACAGCGCATTTGTTTGAAAGTCAGTGTAACCAACATATTTTATCATTTGCTTGCTGTCTGTGATGTTTCTCTCTGTTATCAACATTAGATTTAGAACAGTTTTGACCCAGCTCTGTTTGAGAGCAGGTATTGGCACACAATATCTTATTCATAATCAGCACTGTATTTGGAACTGCTTAATTTTAATTTCTGTGAGAAAAACTTTTTAATCTTCTTTGATGTGAGCTGTGGGTACATGCCAGCTTGTGTTTGTCTTTTAAACTCCACATTGCAGAAGCTCAATAAAAATGCCTTGATGTGCATCTGCATGAAAATGCTGAGTCAATAGCAGTACATTCCGAGGCATGTCTATTCAGAAATAAGCACCACTGGCTTTAATGGGGCTTACTTCCAGGTAAGTATTTAGAAGGTTGCAGCATCATTCAATTTACTACAAAGGTCTTGCAATGCAACAAATAAGGCATTTGCACACTAGAAGCAGAACCCAAAGACCTTGAATTTGCACTGGCTTTCATTGTCCTTCCAATCCCACCCTTCTCCCTCGTAAGTACTCTTTGGCTCACACATTATGCTAAGCCATGGTTTGTTAAAAGTATGGTTTAATAGACCATGACTTAGTGTTATGTGAAACTTCTGCTGGCTGGCTTAACTATGGTTTGTTGTTGACTTACAAACCTTGGGTTCTAGTCAATTAATTTTTACTCAGAGTAGACCTATTGAAATTAATACTCATTCCAACTTTGGTACATTGATGTAAATGTGCCTACTCTGAGTCAATGTTAGTGGCATACAACCATTTGATTTAACTGTGTTATGTGCGTGTCACATGTGAAATCAGCACCTTTCTTTAATCATGGTTTGGATGGTCACCAAGCTGCAAAGCAAAAGTCATTTTTTTTAAAAAAAATCTGGACTCAGCTAGATTGGTGAAGAAAAAGTGTTTTATATGTGTTGTATAGAAGATGGCGCTGTTGAGTCCTGGCTTTCCCTACCAGATTTCCCTGTATGAGTTTACAACACGTTTAACTCAATCGCTTCTTTGATGTGTCTAGGATAGATCCAGCCTCTGTGGGACAACTCATAGTTAACACGTACTTTGTTAAACAAACCATGGCTTAATGCATACCCTCCAACTTCCCGATTGAAAAATCCGGGATCAGCAGCGGTGCAGCACCGGAAGTCCAGACATGCGTAGAAGCGACTTCCGGTGCTGGGCTGCCTGTGTCTGCATGTCTGGGCACCAGAAATTGCTTCTGCGCATGTCCAGACATGCGCAGACAGCCGGGAGCCAGGATATGGCCGTCGGCAGGAGCTGCATTCCAAATCCGGGGGATTTATGGGATATAAATCCATTCGGGATAACAGCAGGAAACGGTAACAAAATACGGGGGTTTCCCGTGAAAAACGGGAGACTTGGCAGCTATGACAATGGTATTGTGCAAACCAGGTCAGTATAGGTTTCTTCTGGCAGAGATCTCCTTCAAGTGTAATTTTTACTACTGTTTTCTCTGGGAGGGGGGAGTTCCCATTTCTGAAAATGTGTATGTTGTGGGCTTCATGTCCTGCCTTCCTATGTTCCTATTGCCTTTAATAAGTCCTGCTTGTGAACTTCCCAGAGGGCTCTGGACTAGATGGATCTTTAGGTTTGATCCAGGAGGGCTCTTCTTATTTTCTTATGTTTGATTTCAGAAGGTGCCACCGCTGAGCAAACATAAACACAGATTTACAATTCACACCACAAAAGGATTAGAGATTAATGTGTACTAAGTATAGGTCTGACTACAACAGAGTTAATGCCTCAAATGTTTGCCTTCAAATAGAACTAGCTGAGAGCTGTTCTAAGCCATTGATGGAGTGAACATGTGTACGTAACGGGAGGAAACATAGGAAGCACATGGCTGAAGACAGATGATCTGAAGGTACACAATGGAACAACCTTGCTGAAACTTAGTAGCTTTGGATCTTTCTAAGACCTAAAATGATCCATACAGAGTTAGCCCTAAAATGATCCATACTGAGCCACAAGACTGTGTGAATAACTTTCCAAAGTTTGGCTTCATTGGATGGTTCTAGTATTATGAGAGATGGAGGGAGATGCCTCCTGCACACCAGACATAATCTCTATCACCTCCCACCCTTGCTCACCTTTCCCCCATAAATGAAGCCCCTCGACGAACTCATATGGTTCTTCTTTCTCTATCCCCTATCAAATTACACTAATTTGTGTAACTATCTGGAACAAACCTTTTCTCATAAAAGAAACATTTGTCCTGCTCAGAGGTTGATGGGTATCACCTGCACCTTCTAGAATTCCCAGAGAAAAAGGCATGGAGCTGCTTGAGTCACATGCTTTAAGAAAATTGAGATATTCATTTCCAAAGGTTATACCTCAGTAGGCATCCCCTCACAGCAGATGTTTTACAGGTTATTCCAGATGCTTTCCTTGGACCATGAAAATGAGTTACTCAGTTATAGGCACAAAAGCAGTCACTGTGTCAAGTTCCCTAAGAATAACTAAATAACTGCATGTTCTAGCAGTTCCTGTTTCTAGCATGCGAAACTGGTTATTTTTAGCCTGTGTTCACTGTCAAGTTTCCTACAATGAACAACTCTAATAATACACTAAAAAGGTTTTTTTAAAATATAAACTATTATATGGTTAAAATCAAACCAGATTTTATTTAACTGCATTTAGGGTATAATCCTGTGCCTCCTGGGAAGGCATTTCAGCAGCCATAGGAAGGAGCAGATCTTCCTCACCTAGGGTTGGGGGAGAAAAATTCAATTTCCAATTAAAGGTGAATCTACTTATTTTTATTTAATTTTATTTATTAAATTTATATACTGCCCTTTATCCAAAGATCTCGGGGCGGTTCACAAGATAAAAATAAAATAAAATAAAAGGACAAATAAATAGTTAGAATAAAAACAAAGCGATACCTCCAAACGCGTTTTAGCCAAAGGCTTGGTTGATAAGGGCATACAAAGGGTGCCATCCCAGAGGGGGGGGCAAAATCCCCCCTGGGCAGCTTGCGCCGCCTCACTGCGTTTGGTCCCCCCGCCAGGAGGATCGCGCCACCGCGCCGCAATCGCCCCCCCCAGAGGAATGTGCCGCCTCACTGTGATCAACCCCCCACCGGGAGAATTGTGCACACACTGTGATTGGATTCCACCCCTCAGGATTGCGCCGCTGCGCCAATCACCCCACCCCATGTGCGGATCATGCATACCATCCATTTTTTGGGGGTGGTGGTGGTGGTGGGAAAGCGGGACATCTTGTGCACTCTTTCTGGGGCCCCTATCTGCATGGTCTTTCTCCCATCCCACCCTGACCAAGCCATGCGCTTTGTTTGCCACCACCCCAACTCCTGATCCATATGCTCATTCTCCAACCACCCCACCCAATCCATGTTTTCCCCCACCCAATCCGCATACTCTTCCCCCACCCAATCTTTGTGCCACAGCTGCCTCCTCTTGCCACAGCCTTATCTTTGCCAGCTCTTTCTCCTCTGCCACCGCTGCCACAGCTAGGCCTTGGCCTTCTCGTGGCCTGCTTGGCTTCTCTGCAGCCCTCTGTAGAGGGGCACCTGCATCTGGAAGTGTGCTTCCAAATGCGCTGCACCCACTTCTGAGAATATGGTGGCAGCAGAGGTCAGCCACAGCAGCAGTGGAGGCTGCCCCAACCATTCTGGAGAAGGAGGTGGTGGTGGCGAGGTGGCAAAAGCGGGACACTACAGACTTCAAACAGAAGTCGGGGTGGCTTTTGTGAATTTGTGATGTCCCACTTAATTCAGGGCACTTGAGGGATGAGAAGATGTATAATGAAGGTGCCAGACAAAACTTCCTGGGGAGAGCATTCCACAAATGGGGAGCCACTGCAGGAAAGGCCCATTCTCATGTTGCCACCCTCTGGACCTCTTGTGGAGGAGGTACACACAGAAGGACCTCAGGTGACAGTGGCTGGTTTATATGGGGGGAGGTGGTCCTTGAGGTATTGCAGGCCTCAGCCGTTTCCAAAACAATATGCATGCCAAAACACAGCTATTCATTGCAGTTTGCACTTACTGGAATTTTGCAATGCAGCTCTCTAGCCAAGTACAGTGGTACCTCAGTTTAAGAGCAGTCCTGTTTATGAACTATTCGGTTTATGAACTCCGCAAAACTGGAAGTAGTGTCCCAGTTTGCGAACTTTACCTCGGTCCAAGAACGGAAGCTGGATAGTGGAAGGGCACCGGCGGCAGGAGGCCTCATTAGGGAAAACGCGCTTCGGTTTAAGAACGGACTTCTGGAACAGATTAAGTTCATAAACCAAAGTACCACTGTAATGTGTACAAGATCCTAAACTGGCTCCCAGTACATTTCCGAGCACAATTCAAAGTGTTGGTGCTGACCTTTAAAAGCCCTAGATGGCCTTGGCTCAGTATACCTGAAGGAACATCTCCACAGGATTTCTTTCCCTGGCAACATCTACAACCAGGAATGAATACATCACCCTGGAGCTGCCATTAATACTTAAGAACATACATACATTATTTTATTATGTAATACATACATTATTTTATTTGTATGCTGCTTTTCCACAGTCCAAACCATGTTCAAGGCAGCTTACAACATGAAAAAATACATAATTGCAAACATAACAAAAATAGTCATAAACAATAAAAAAATCAAAAAGTACAAAGTGAAACAATTTCCACATAAATCATAATCTAAAATAAAAATACAAAAAATCTAAAATAAATGCAAGACATCTAAAATAAAGTTACAAAAAAAATCAATGACAGCAACTACTCTCCCACACACCCCAACAAAAAAACCATCCCTTTAATAGGACTCAATGGGAGGGAATTGGGACAGAGCAGAACAAGTGGACACTGGAAAAACCATGCAGATGCCAACTTTTGCTCTGGCAGGCTTGGATACAGTGGTTCCTCCACCACAGATTCTCACGGATTGTCTTGCGATTGTTTCTGATGGTCGGTCATGGGGAGGGAGTATAGTTTAGGGACAGATGACATGTTTAGCATACTGAAAATCCTTGGTTCAATTCCTGGCATCTCTGGAAGGAATGATGAAGTCTATCTTACTAATGCCATAGGGTATGCCTGATTTGCTGACAAAGTTTTTATGACAGCTTCCAGCAAATGTATAAAGCAGAAAGGCAAGCGTTTTAAAAAAAATATTGCCTAAATATTAGACAGGATGAACAATAGTGAGCAAAGAACTCTTACTGGCATTGTCTATGAATTAGGGATTTTACAGGAATGTGGGAAATTCCCTGTAGCAATGTTGTACATGTTCTGTCTTTCTGTTCATTACGTAAGAATTACACATGACAAGTTCTCTATTTTTAACTATTGTCTTAACTGTGCTCAGCAAGGTTATTCTTTGACATCCTCACATGATTCACAATCAAGCTGCTGTTGAGCCAGATATGCTGTAGGTAGCAAAAGACTGCTGTTCACTGGATGGCAGCTGTTGTGGGATAATGTGAGGTCTTTGACTGGGCCAGCATTTGTTGCTGCTAACGCTTGTTGCTGTTGTTTAGTCATTTAGTCGTGTCTGACTCTTCGTGACCCCATGGACCAGAGCTCGCCCAGCACTCCTGTCTTCCACTGCCTCCCGCTGTTTGGTCAGACGCATGTTCGTAGCTTTGAGAACACTGTCCAATCATCTCGTCCTCTGTCGTCCCCTTCTCCTTGTGCCTTCCATCTTTCCCAACATCAGGGTCTTTTCCAGGGAGTCTTCTCTTCTCGTGAGGTGGCCAAAGTATTGGAGCCTCAGCTTCATGATCTGTCCTTCCAGTGAACACTAAGGGCTGATTTCCTTCAGAATGGATAGGTTTGATCTTCTTGCAGTCCATGGGACTCTCAAGAGTCTCCTCCAGCACCATAATTCAAAAGCATCAATTCTTCGGCGATCAGCCTTCTTTATGGTCCAGCTCACACTTCCATACTTCACTACTGGGAAAACCATAGCTTTAACTATACAGACCTTTTTTGGCAAGGTGATGTCTCTGCTTTTTAAGATGCTGTCTAGGTTTGTCATTGCTTTTCTCCCAAGGAGCAGACGTCTTTTAATTTTGTGACTGTTGTCACCATCTGCAGTGATCAAGGAGCCCAAGAAAGTAAAATCTCTCACTGCCTCCATTTCTTCCCCTTCTATTTGTCAGGAGGTGATGGGACCAGTAGCCATGATCTTAGTTTTTTTGATGTTGAGCTTCAGACCATATTTTGCGCTCTCCTCTTTCACCCTCTATTAAAAGGTTCTTTAATTCCTCCTCACTTTCTGCCATCAAGGTTGTGTCATCAGCATATCTGAGGTTGTTGATATTTCTTCCAGCAGTCTTAATTCTGGCTTGTGATTCATCCAGTCCAGTCTTTCGCATGATGAATTCTGCATATAACAAGCAGGGAGACAATATACAACCTTGCCGTACTCCTTTCCCAATTTTGAACCAATCAGTTGTTCCATATCCAGTTCTAACTGTAGCTTCTTGTTCCACATAGAGATTTCTCAGGAGACAGATGAGATGATCAGGCACTCCCATTTCTTTAAGAACTTGCCATAGTGTGCTAGCAATGTGTAAAACCTACTCTTAAATTCTGTAGCTGTTCCAGCCTTTTTGCATACTTGCATTGCACTTTACGGAGACTTTTTAGGGGAAATTGGTGCTTCACAATTCAGTCACAATATATTTAGAGGATTACATGAATCAATTTACCCACTAGCTTCAGAGACCCTTCTCCAGGTGCTCCTAACTTTGGAGTTTAGGCAAGTGGCCAGCAGAGAGAGGGCGCCTCTTCATTGGGCCTAGTGGCCTTTTGGGTCACCTGCAAACATCAGCTTTCAGCAGGGAGGGAAAGAACTCTTATGTTGTGTGAAGTGTGCAGTTGCCCTTATTTCCTCTGCAAGAAGATCAAAGGGAAATATCTCCTCAGACTTGAGTGCCTTGCAAAAATCTGGAAAAAGTAACCCATGCATTTTGCAATTGCATCCCAAAAATGACATGCATGTCTTCTGACGTTTGAGGCATTTAGATAGTTGTTAAGCAGGATGTGCAGCTCTGATATTCATTGCATTTATTTGCATTCTCATGCAGGGATCACGGAGTTCTTTTTGCTTTTGACACAGTCAGGGGAGAATAAGAGTGTTGGAGAACTTACTTTTACAACTTTGTAAAACAAAAAAACAAAAACAAAAAAACACATTTTCTCCATAGAGAAAAGAGAAAGTGAGAAGAGCTGCAATAAATAAATAATTTTTTAAAATGAATATATGCCTTTAAAGTCCTAAATTGCTTCAGCTCTGCATATCTGAAGGAGTATCTCCACCACCATTGTTCAGTCCAGACACTGATGTTCATCTCTGAGGGCCTTCTGGTGGTTCCCTCACTGAGAGAAGTGAAGTTACAGGGAACCAGACAGAGGGCCTATTCTGTAGTTGCACCCGCATTATGGAACGTCTTCCCATCAGATGTCAAATAAATAAAGAATTACATGACTTTCTATAGACATCTGAAAGCAGCCCTGTATCCAGAAGCTTTTAATGAGTGATGTTTTCTTATTCTGTTGGAAGCTGGTCAGAGTGGCTGGGGCAACCCAGTCAGTTAGGTGGGCTACAAAACTGTTATCATCATCATCATCATCATCATCATTATTGAAATAGCTTTGTGTGTGTGTGTTAAGGGTGTGTGAGTGGGTCTAGCCCTGTCCACTTTTGCACCTGGTCCCATCCACTACTGGAAGGTGGCCCCTGACAGCTTTCCACTGGAGTAATGTGGCCCTTGGTTTGAAAAAGGTCCTCCATCCGTACACTATACAGTCCTGGCTCAGTTGTACAATGCTGTTCCTACTCGTGCCCTTCCTCTCCTTCCCGCTGCCTCCCGAATACTTGTCCACAACAGCATATGTGTGCCTTTCACAGCAGGAGTGCAAAATTGCAGATATTCATGGCACTATCATGTCATGTCATATCATGTCATCGTATGATATAATGTAACTTCCCATCATACTATGCTATAGATGTCATTACTTTTTAGATGGCTTTGGTAAAAAGCCAGTGGAAGTTAATGGTAGGCTTAAACACATTTTACTGGGTCCATAAGGAGGCTTTTTTAGATGTAGCTTTCGAGTTTGTCACTAGCTTCATAGCAATGTTTTATTGCAGTCGAGCTTGAATGGGAAAACAAAGAAAATGGCAGCCCTATGCCAACAGGGGATGCAGATAAGTGGTGGAAAATCTGAACCAGCTGGATCTGCCAGTTTTAAAGCTGCTTTGTGGTTAGCAGCCAGCCATTAATTCCCTTGGACCCTGAGTGGTTAAGCTTCCTGTTTTTAGAAGCCTCTATACCAAGTGCAGGCTTTGCCTATATTCAGAGCAGCTCTCGTATCTAATTTCATTTCACTCTTCAATCTTTCTATGCATTTCTCCTGCTCTGGAGGGTAGAACTCAAACCCATGGCTTCAAGTTACAAGAAAGGAGATTCTGACTAAACATTAGGAAAAAACTTTCTCAGAGTGAGAGCTGTTCAACAGAGGAATGGTCTCCCTCAGAAGGTTGTGGACACTCCTTCCTTGGAGGTTTTTAAGCACAGGTTGGGTGGCCATCTGTCATGGATCATAGATGCCAAGTCTCCCGCTGAAAAATGCAGGATCAGCAGCGCCGGCACCGGAAGTCGCTTCTACACATGTCCAGACATGCGTAGAAGCAACTTCCGGTGCCGCTCTGCCCAATTTCCGGTGCCCAGGCATGGGCAGAGTGGCACCCAAAATGGAGCCTCACTGGCAGGTAGGAAATCCAGGGGATTTCCAGGATTTTTTCTATTCAGGATAACAGCGGGAAACGGATTAAAATCCAGGGGTTTCCCACGAAAAACAAGAGACTTGGCAGCTATGTCAAAGATGCTTTAGCTGAGATTCCTGTATTGAAGGGGGTTGGACTAGATGACCCTTTGGACCCTTCCAACTCTACAGTTCTATGAGTCTATCAGTGTGCTTCTCTGTCTCTCCATACAGGACCACTGCTATTATGAAGGTTACGTCCAAAATGATACTGACTCTACAGCAAGCATCAGTGCATGTTGTGGTTTGAGGTAAGATGGGTCATTGCCATTTCTTGACATTGTTTTTGTTTATACTCTGATAACTCTTTGGAGCTATATCTAATGGGGGGGGGATCAGAGGGGAGGAATGATTTCTTCAGGAATGCCTTGTTGGGTGGAACATGGTAGCTACTTTCTACCAGGTCAGATGATTTGTCCATCTAGTCCAATATTGTCTGCTCCAACTGGCAGCAGCAGTTGGAGAGGTTTTCCCCAATTCTTTCAAAACTGGAAATGCAAAGGATTGAACCTGAGACCTTCTGCTTGCTATGGTCCTTCCCAACCAAAATGGCAATTAAATGTAGATATAGAAGAGCACAGGAACCTACCTTCTTCCAGGTTGGTAAAGGTAAAGGGACCCCTGACCATTAGGTCCAGTCGTGACCAACTCTGGGGTTGTGGCGCTCATCTCGCATTATTGGCCGAGGGAGCCGGCGTACAGCTTCCAGGTCATGTTGCCAGTATGACTAAGCCGCTTCTGGCGAACCAGAGCAGCACATGAAAATGCCGTTTACCTTCCCGCTGTAGCAGTACCTATTTATCTACTTGCACTTTGACGTGCTTTCAAACTGCTAGGTGGGCAGGAGCAGGGACCAAGCAACGGGAGCTCACCCCGTCACGGGGATCCGAACTGCTGACCTTCCGATCGGCAAGCCCTAGGCTCTGTGGTTTAACCCACAGCACCAACCCACCAGGTTGGTAGAAGCCCAATATTCTCTATGCTGACTGGCAACAGCAGAATTATTTCCTCTCACCTGTTACCTGATCTTTCCTTAACTGGAGAAGCCAGTGATTGAACCTGGGCCCTTCTCTGTGCCCTGCCACTGAGCTACGGTCACTCTTATGATGAGTCTATGTGTATTTTCTAGATCTTTTATCTCTGAGTTGTGATATTTTCCATGGCTTGAACCAGGAACCTCATGTTCTCAGGCGGGGATTTAGCCCAATGAGATACTCAGGACTGCTGTTTGTTCTTGGTTCCCAGGTCCATTTTTATGCAAGGGAAGGTTCCACAACATCCACTTCTCAAAGCTGTGGACTGGTGTGATATAAATATTAGGAATCTGGCCACCTTAAGAGCATAAGAGGAGCCCCGTTGGATCAGACTGAAGGTTGATCTAGTCCAGCATTCTGTCCATGCAACAGTGGTCAACCAGTTGCCTCTTGGGAAGCCCACAAATAGGATTTAAACACAACAGGACTCTTCCTGTAGCCTGGCTATCAAAGCAATATTCGTAACTTGCAGGGATGCTCGGTTGGTTAGGAGACCAACTCTGAATTGTGACCTGGGCTGCATGCACCATACATTTAAAACTCATGACTTCCCCCAAAGAATCCCAGAAACTATAGTTTATTATGGGTGTTGGGATAAAGTATAGTTCCCAGAATTATTTGGGGAATCCTTGTGCTCTCAATGTATGGCATATATGCAACCTTAATCAGGCAATCTGAGTGAAGGAATGGTGATCCTTATTTCAATTCTGGTCTTGGAAATAAGTAACATTTTTATGCATTCCTACATAAAACAGTTGATTTGGGAGGTATAATGTTGAGTGCAGGAAGCTAGAGCAGGAGAGAAGAGAGGAAATACAGGAAAATAAGATCCAATGTGGTTTCAACAGGAATTTAGAGGAAATGGCTAAGTAGAAATTGGGAGTCCATCTTCATCAACTTATTTTGAAGCGGTCTTCTCATGTTTTGCAGAGGGTATTTCAAGAGTGGTGGTGAGAGGTATCTTATCGAACCTCTGAAGTTATCAGACAGTGAAGCACATGCAGTCTTCAAATATGATAGCCTAGAAAAGGATGAGACCCCCAAGGTCTGTGGGGTAACCAACACTACTTGGCAATCAGAAAACCCCACCAAAAAGACCTCCAGGATGAGCACAAGTGCAGAAGTAAGTGGGGTGGGGTGGGGTGGAAATACAGTGGGTTGCATTCATTCCCAACATTTTAAATGGCATTGTTTGTTTTCAAATGAGTGAATAACTGCAAATGTATTCAAATTTAGTAAATTAATAATTGATTCATGTTACTAACAGATTACTATCCCATCCCCTGTTGCAAATTCTTAAATCAGCTGCTAGGCTTAGACATAGTCAAGTGTTTTTGCCCAAGAGTGGAGCTGGGACAAAAGCTTGGTTAAGAATAAATAAATAAATAATTTCTCTCTTGAGTTATTTCTGGAAGTCTGGCTCCATGATGGCAATTAAATTCCACTGGTGTTTGAAAGAAAAGAAACCCAGTCTTTATCTGAAAGTTTGTGACATGCGAACCAGATGACTGTTTTGCAGAGAGCTGGCATATAAAGTGTCATTGACATATGATGGCAAAGACCTACATGCTCAGTGCTGCTGAGGCTGGAAATTAGGAGAAAGGTCTAAGAGAGAGCTAATACCTGCATAGTGATCTCACTGTAACTTCTAGCAATGATGAATAAGCTACTTAGCTGTTTGCCTTCTGTGATACCATCACTTCCCTGATGCTCTGCTCTCCTTTGGAGGAAGGTGTGAGATATACATTTAATAACTAAATAACTCAACTATCGCCTAGCCAGAGCTGATTGGCTATGCAGCACCACTATGTGATCCCTGATTGGCAGGAACCACTGAAGAAAGCAGGAAGCAGGAAGAGGCAATGAAGCAGTTGCAGTGGCAGCTTTCACTTTTAACAGCCACCAAAAGTAGGAGCATCAGGGGTTTATTTCAGAAAACAGTCCTCCACCCCTTCCAAAAGCTTTACTTCCTTGTATACAGCCCTCTGAGGCACAATGCTGCGCTAGTTATCCATATATCCAGCACTGTTTTTGATTTACAGATAGTTGCATCTTAGCATTTTCAAAATGGCTACCATTTGGAATATACAAACATGACCCAACCTTCTTTATGGAGACACTGACTCACCAAAACTAGTTGAAACTACAACTAATCCAGAATGCGGCAGCTAGACTGGTGACTGGGAGTGGCTGCTGGGACCATATAACACCAGTCCTAAGATATTCACTGGCTCCCAGTACGTTTCCGGGCACAATTCAAAATGTTGGTGCTGGCCTTTAAAGCCCTAAATGGCCTCAGCCCAGTATACCTGAAGGAGCATCTCCACCCCCATCGCTCAGCCCAGACACTGAGATCCAGCACTGACCGCCGTCTGGCTGTTCCCTCACTGCAAGAGGTGAGGTTACAGGGAACCAGGCAGAGGGCCTTCTTGGCAGTGGTGCCCACCTTGTGGAACACCCTTCAGATGTCAAGGAAATAAACAACTATCTGTTTTTAGAAGACATCTGAAGGCAGCCCTTCAATTTTTAAGGATTGGTGTTTTTTAAGTTTTTAGATATTTAATAATTAAAAACCTCCATATATATGGACTGTTTCAGTCCAGTAATTCATTTCATAATGCAAGTCCTGAAAAATGGAATCTTTACATTCTGTACATTCAAAGATTTTTAACAAGCTCTCTAACCTTATAAATGTCTTATCACACACAGCCAGGATTTCCCAAGGTTTATGTGCTTTAACCAGGCTATAAAACAGCAAGCCTTAGTTTATCAGACGATCCAATGTTCCTGAACCAGGGCTTTATAATGGGCAGCCAGACCCAAAATAGGCAGCTGCAGGGGAGATCAGAAATAACATTTAGGCAGTTCAAAAATACAAGTTATGCAAAATTTAAATTATGTTAGGCGATCTAAAAAGTGACTGGTGACCATGTAAAAGAGTAAATTAAATGGACCCTACAACCCCAGACCTTGATCAGGCACACACATTTTTCTTCCTCCTGCCAAGTACACTTCCCATAAACACGATTGCTACTCTCTACTAAGTAGTCACCAATGTTTCTAATATGACATAAAAACAATTTTAGAACTTGGGGACCCCTTTCCCAACATGTCATGTGAAGTTATGGTGTTTCCAGAAATAGCCAATATGATGTTCTTCACAGGAACTTCAGAAGTGAAATATTTAAAAAGAGATAACTCTACCATTTAGATTTATGTATAACTGTAATGAGAATCAGCCACATATTAACCTCAAAGTGGTACTTAGGAAGTTAGAGTTCACAACTCTCCCAAGTTCTCTCTTCACTCTTGATGTCAAATTCTCAGTTCTCAGGATTTTCTGAGCAAGAAACCATTGATGTCAGTCAGTCAGTCAAATTTATTGCTTATAGCCAAAGGCTGCTGAAACCATGTATGCACGCACGCACGCACACACACACACACACACAAACAAGCAGGTGTGTTGTAGCGATGCATGCATTGAGAGTGAATTATATTCACATTCCACTGGGCACTTCAGCATTTCCCTTTTAAAAAACCCTGCTGTGAACTGTGTGTGGAAGCTCTGACCAATCTCCACTTTCTTGTTCTATTTAGAAGCAGGCATACCTGAAGGCCAGGAAATATGTCGAACTTTACGTAGCTGTAGACTACACAGCGGTAAGTATCCCAAGGAATGCTTCCCTCCTTAGTTCTTTTGAAGCCTTCGCTTTACTGGGGGAGCACGGCAGTATGTGAACTGCCCTGTTAGACCAGACCAAAGCTCAAGGTTCCACCTAGTCTAGCATTTGCTGTTTCCAGTTGCTAGTTGAATATCTCTGAGGCGCTCACAAGGAGGGCATGAAGGTGATGGCCTTATTTTGTTATTTGCCCCCAGCTTCTCATATTCAGATGCATATTTCTTCTCAACATGGAGAATACATTTAGCTATAATGCATAATAGTCATTGATTGAACCAGTTTTCCATTTGTGTGTCATCTTTTTCCTTAGTGGTAGCAAGCTCCTGTGCCCATACTTATGTAGTTGTTGTTGTTGTTATTATTATTATTATTATTATTTTATTTAAACCCCGCCCACCTGGCTGGGTTTCCCCAACCACTCTAGGCAGCTTACAGCACACATAAAACTTAATGAAACATCAAGCATTAAAAACCTCCTGATACAGGGCTGCCTTCAGATGAAGTGAATCAGGTACATAGCTGCCAAGTCTCCCGTTTTCCCTGGGGGGAAACCCCCGTTTTTAAAGCCGTTTCCCGCTGTCATCCTGAATGGCGAAATATCCCGTAATTTTCCGATGCCGCTCTGCCCATGTCTGGGCACCGGAAATCGGGCAGCGCCGGCACCGGAAGTTGCTTCTACGCATGTCTGGACATGCGTAGAAGCGACTTCTGAAACTGGTGCTGCTGATCCCGTATTTTCCTAACCGGGACTTGGCAGCTATGATCAGGCAGTCCACAAGCAAGACCAGAGTGGAACACGACCACATTCCACTTGAGATTCCCAGCAACTAGTATTCAGACTGCCTGCAACAGGGGAAGGGGGAAATAGCCACCATGGCTTTTCAGAATTTGCACACAATTTTAAATAAAGAAAAATGCAGTAATAATATCAAAGGAGGTGGTGGAAGGTCTCTCCAATTACAGATTTGGTGTTCTGCTAACGCTTTTCAAAAGGGAACAGCTGGTCTTGTGAAAAATTAGAGGAAATTGATATTGTGCTGATGTCATTTAATGATGCCATTTGTTGTTACTTCCTTCTAACCACAGTGACTGTCACACTATTTCACTACCATATATAGCTATAGCCTTGGAGGTGATGCTTCTTGCAAGAATGTAAAAAAAAGTCATTTGAATAAAGAAAGTTTACTGTGTATCCAGTCTACTGTAAAGCCAGTGCACAATTTCCCGTATTTAATGAGAAGCAGCTAACCGCAATTGCTGAGAAGCAGCTAATCTCATCAGTTTCATTATCATTCAATGAGTTTTCAGTGAAATCCAGAACTTAATAAGGAAAATGCAAACCTGATCCTTGTCCTGCAAATGTTTATCTGTATGTTACTGGGAATAGTAGGCACAGCCACACTCTACATTCAATTTAATTTACACCAGTTTCCAATATCTTTAATTGCCCTGAGTTGGAGATCATTAGTTGGGAGGAAGGGTGAGATATTAGATAGATAGATGATAGATAGATAGGGCATTATGGACCATTTTTATTTTATTTTTTTCACCCAAGGGGATTTTTAAATTTACATAATTTGGGGAAATTTACAGTTTAAAGTGGGACACGGGTGGCGCTGTGGTCTAAACCTCAGAGCCTAGGGCTTGCTGTTCAGAAGGTTGGCGGTTCAAATCCCCGCAATGAGGTGAGCCCCCGTTGCTCGGTCCCTGCTCCTGCCAACCTCACAGTTTGAAAGCACGTCAAAATTCAAGTAGATAAATAGGTACCACTCTGGCGGGAAGGTAAATGGCATTTCCGTGCGCTGCTCTGGTTCGCCAGAAGTGGCTTAGTCATGCTGGCCACATGATCCGGAAGTTGTATGCCGGCTCCCTCGGCCAGTAAAGCAAGATGAGCGCCGCAACCCCAGAGTCGGTCACGACTGGACCAAATGGTCAGGGGTACCTTTACCTTAGAATAGAATAGAATAGAATAGAATAGAATAGAATAGATCTTTATTTTCATTGTCCGCTTGTGGGAACAATGAGGAATTTCTCAGTTACCTTTACATTTTAAAGTAACACCTTGCATTTTATGTTTTTGTTCAACAAATTCTTGAAATGTATTGGGGTTTGTTTGTTCTCTAATGTGCACTTAAGTTACATTGCAATGATCATTAGCTATACACAGTAAAAACCTGACCTACAGACTGACAGATAAAGGCATTTTTGTCCTTTGTATAAGGTACCACAGAATGCCAATTTCACAGAAAAACAACAGTGAACTCCCTCCCCAAATGACATAGAATCATAGAATTGTAGTGTTGGAAGGGACCACGTGGGTAATCTAGTCCAACACTCTGCAGTGCAGGAATCCTTTGCCTAACATGGGGCTTGAACCCATGACATTGGACTCTCATAAGTTAAGAATCCTGATACATAGACATTAACAAAAGATAACCAGTGCTTCTTTTTTCTGGGGGTACGCAGGGGCACGCATACCTCTAAACATTTTGTGAATCTAAGTTTGGCCTCATTGAAGGGCAGTATTTCAATATGAATAGGAAAATGAGAATACCCCTAAACATTCTTTTTACAAAAAAAAAAAAACCACTGAAGGTGACTAACACCTCCCCAAAAGAGGCATTGGGAGGGGCCCTGGTGGGCTTCAAAGGGAGTGTCTGAGAGTGCTCTTGTTGGGGACCCAGGTTTAGGTGGTGAGCTTGTAAGAATCCACTATGAAGAACTTGCCATAGAAGTTATCAAAAAAGCATTTTCTTCCTATATGTAGGTTCACAGATTCCTTTACTACAGCAAGGATGAGTTAAATGCCTTCCTCTTTCCCTGTAACCTGTACCCCACTCTCTGCTCAATCTGTTATTAATGCTTTCATCTTTTTCTTTTTGCAGTTCAGGAAGTATAGCCGCAATATGACTGGTGTTAGGACAAGAGTATTTGAAATAGTCAATTACATAAACATGGTAAGATGTAACGGCAATGACCCTGAGTGAACAATAGTGAAGCGTAGATATGTTTTTTTAAAGTCTGCATTAAATTAGTGATGGTCAGACTCCTCTCAGCTTGTTTCTCTCTGATTTCTGCAGTTAGTGTTCAAAAACTGGACATTTATGATTAGAAGAACATTTCAAATTTCTGTACAAATCACTCAGCTATTCAGTGGAAGTTTTTCTCTTATTCAATAGACTTTTTCACTGCATGCACCTCAAAACTGCTTTCAGGTGCATGTGAAGAAATCTTGTTTTACACTCTGAGCTGACAAAATGATGTTTGATTTAAATGCACCTCAGCATTACGAGATGAACATTTTTTGTCTTCCTGACCAGGTAGTTACAGAGCACAGCAACATCACTTATCACAGAGATGGCCACCTTTTGAATTCCTAGAAGTATATTTAGGAATGGGGAGAAATTAAATTCAGTTCGCATTTAAAGTGAAACCTACCTAGCGATTACAACATGTGAACCAAAATGCAGCCATCTTTCAAATTTAATACTTCAGGTTTTGCAGTGCAGTTCTCCAGCCAAGTAATGTGTATAGAAATGCATATGTACATTAAAGTGTACATTCAAATGCAAAGAGCAGTGAACGCAACATACAAAAATGCATTATATTAGGGGGTAAATGCTTTGGAAAAATGAGTATATTAGGCAAAATTGCAGACAAACTTTATGTTTATTAGGAAGAATTTGCAGTAAAATGCTGATGAATTTTCATGAAGACTTTTAAAATAAAAATTCAGAAACTGATATGGAAATGCAGTTAAATGAATTTAAGATTGGATAATGAGAAACTGAGCGAAGCTGCAATTGACAGATTTGCAGATCCCTAATTTTAATGCCCTCACAAGTGCATCTTCTCTTTCTCTCTTTGGCGATCACTCGTAGCCAAATAAGATTGTCTTCCTTAAACACAGTTTTAACAATGAGTCTGTAAGTGACTGTGGAGGCCAATTCTGGATCCGCATGTCCTTCCACACATTTGGGAATAAGGGTTGCCCAAAATGTTCTTCAGCGTAACATTATTTAGAAATATGCATGTTTTTGTTTTGAAAAAATGTTTATATTTCACATGGATGTTGCAATATCTGAAAATGTCAAGCAACATGAAGTGTGAATTATCTTTGTTGCCTACGAACTATAATAATTCTTTGTGTTTGTTAAAAAAAATCCCACAACTTGATTGAAATTTGGTTGTGGTACCTACACCATTGCACACTGTTGTTCCATGCTGCTTGTTTGTGATTTTATCATTGTTGTTTTGTGATTTTGTTTGGGGCTTTCAATGGAAATTTTATTTGGTTTCAAGAGCCTGTGGAAGTATTTGCTGATTAAACCTTTCTCTCCCCTCCTCAGCCCAACCCAATACCCCCCCCCCCCAAAAAAAAACCATGGCTGCTTTTCAAGAAAAAAATACACAAAGAGATAAGAACCTTGGGGTTGCATCCAACTAAATCCCACAATGAGTAGGACTAGTATTGGATACAATCCCGGAACTTCCGTATCACTTTTAATGTTGTCCTAATACCCTGGTTTCAAAGTATATATACAATTTAATCTGCTCCAAGTTGGGGTGAGGAGTATAAAATCCATTATCAGCTTTTCCCTAAGGTATTTTTGTGTGTTCCTGATTACAATTTGTTCTCCTCATAGGTTTACAAAGCCATAAACGTTCATGTAGCATTGATTGGCCTAGAAGTTTGGTCTGATGGGGATAAGATTGATGTGAATGAATCTGCTGGCAGCACTTTAGACCGGTTCTCAGCATGGAGGCAGGCAGTTCTGTTGAAGCGGAAAAGGAACGATAATGCTCAGCTACTCACGTATGTATCCCTGTGGCAAAAGGTTGTGGGCAGAGGTGGAGTACCTTTAGTGAGCTATATGTTTCCAAAGTTTCATAGATACTTCCCCAGAATGCTGTCAAGAGTGGTGGGGGTACCGTTGCCCCCAAGTGGCCTCCTCAGTTTTTCACCAGCCCTTTTCTTCCAGAGGTCATTGCCATGGTACTGGAGTGGGGGTGAGGGGGGACGGCACACCATCTTTTCTGCAACATTTGAACTTTGGGCTAAATTTGTGGGAGGGTTCAAATAACCTCTACCATTTTCAGGGTGCAGGATGAAAACGGGGGTTCTGGCAAAACTCATTGATCCCTACTTTTCTTGCATGTGCCTTAGTTCTGAGACAGGTTGCAGCTGAAATATTAATAGTCTAAAACTCCATTGGGAAGAATTGCCAAAGGCTTATTTGCCAAATGCAGCAATAGATTCTATGAATGATAGAACAATGGAGTCTTTTTGAATGAGATCTCACAGTCCGTTCTCTATCCCTCCTTTCTTTCAGAGGAATTGACTTCAGTGGACCAACAGTAGGATTGGCCTATGTTGGAACCATGTGCAACCCTGCTCATTCATTGGGAGTTGTTCAGGTTTGTGAAATTAGATAGGAGGAGGAGGGCAGAACATTGGGTTGCAGGCAAGGAAGGCTTATAAAATGGCATATCTTTATAAAATGGCATTTCTTTACTACAAACATAAACCAACTTATCTGCTGTGGCTTCCTCATCCTGGGAACTAGTTTTTGCATGTGGCTGAGTCTTAGGAATTTGTTGTTGTGCATGGCCGAGTTGGCTTAGAGTGAGAGCAGACTTTGCTCATTCTGCTGTGGGATGCTTGAGGAACTCAATTCCGGTGAATTCCAAAGTGAACAGACCGAATCCACACACCCCGTGTTAATTGTAATGTACTGTAATTATCCTTCAGTTTTTACATTTCACTGAAACACACATCTCCGCTCAGAAAATATGCCCAAATGCTTTAAAATGTGTATTTAGGATAAACTACACATAAGCCAAATATACATTTACTGTTGCTCCAGAGCAGGGTTAGGCCATGTGGCCATGCTGGCTAAGGTGGATGGGAGCTGGAGCCTAACCACGTAGGGAAGTGACCACATTGACTCCTCCTACTCCAGAAAAAAACCAGAACTAGATCTAATGTGTGGAAGTTGCAAGGGAGCAGATTTTGGATAAGTGTTAGTAGAAGGAATGGCAACTGCTGTTTGTTCCACTTTGCAATCTGAGGCAGGGAGCAACAAAGAGGTTTCTTTTCGAGCCTTTGGTGTCAGCCTTGGAAGAAGCTCGCTAATTCTGGAGGCCTAGATCTTGCTGAAATATCCTGGGAAAGAAACAGAAACACTACCAGTCTCCACGCATGCTGTTGAAGCATGCCATGCATGCAGTTAGATTATTCGTTTCATTTACTTTTTTCCTTTGCCTAAACACTTTGGCCTGCCTGAAAGCAATGTAAATTGGAAACAGAACATATGAATAAAAGAAGCTCCCCAGAAGCAGCTCCCCTGGCAGAGCAGAGCCGCATCCCCAGCTTCCCTAGAGGGAGAGGGGGAACCCTGGTGAAGCTGATCTGGTACACCAGATAATTTGGGGCAGCCATGCCGGGGGATGGGGAGGGATTGCAAAAGTGGGTGGAGCAACAAATAGAAATTTTTATCTTTGCATAGTGTGACTTTATTTCACACATATACTAACTTCTGCACAGATCTGTACATTAAGAAGCCCTCTCCATCCACTATTTAGACAAGCAAGAGACATTAACAAAGATCAAGGACACGTTTTAGCCATGCAAAAGATGCCATTCACCTCTTTTTCTTGAAAAATAGCACTGCAACAAAGTTGCAAAGTAGGGCCAGTCAGGGGCATGGCCTGGGGGGGGGGGCACGTGGCCTGAGAAGATAGAGAGGGGCTTATCTCCAGGCCCATCTGGAGATGTCAGGGACGGAACATGGAGTTTTGCCCTCCAAGCAAGTTGCAGCCCTTTCCAAAAACGCTCTCTTGCATGTGATGTATAGGGAATAGAGCTGATCAGAAATGTTTTCCCCAAAATTTGCTTTTCCATTCAGAGGTGGCCATTATTATTATTATTATTATTATTATTATTATTATTATTATTATTTTTTGGGGGGGTGGATTTCAGAAATCGTTTTTCTGAAATATTTTACAGGACTGGTGGCAGCTGCAACCTCCCCTAAGTGCTCATAAATGGAGTATACATCACAATATAGTTTTATTCCAAGGGCAGAAGTGTGGAGGGAATTGGCAGCCAATGAATCATCAACGGAACCACCATGGCCACTTGCAAAAATCCATTGAAGTTAATGGACATGGCTAACTTAGGCCCCTTAATTTTTTGGCAACAATTCTATTTTTTTAAGAAGTTAAAAAATAGCTGCTATTAGCAAACCACAGACCCTTTAAAATGACTAGATTTTTCTCCCCTCCCTCCCTCCACCTCCAGAGCCTAATATTCACTCAGAATTTATTGAGCTTTTCTACGCAGCGCTAATAACCACCTTCATCTTCTGTTTCCTGGAAGACTAACAATAGGTTAACTATTCTCCCTTCTGCAGGATCACAACCCAAACCCAATTGCTATTGGTGCAACCATGGCCCATGAAATGGGGCATAACTTTGGCATGAATCACGATGTCAGTTTCTGTAAGTGCAGTTCTGGATCATGCATCATGGCGGCACAACTCAGGTGAGTCCCCTGTACATGCCGGAGGAGTCTGGCAAGATCTGTGGTTGCTTTTTAAATGCAATTGCTGCTAAGCAGTTTTGAATTAATCATTCAACTACATAAGCTATAGCATGGGACTGTAGCCAGGATGGTGCAGTTATCTGAAAACTCTGCTGGAGGGCAAAAGTGCTTAACCCATTGTTTGCTGAAACTAGCACCTGCTTCTTTATTATCAGAGGAGAGATTTAGTTAAAATGGGCATAAAAATGGGTTTTCTTACAGCCAAGTTGTATATAAATTTTGTTAAATAAATAAAATTAGAGAGGGCAATTTTGAACTGATAAATGGTGGGAGTAGAAAGGGTTAAGCAGCCCTCTCCGCATGTTTCTTCCACTTAAAGTGGCAGCACTTTGCAGCTGCTTTTCCTTTTAAATAATAATAATAATAATAATAATAATAATAATAATAATAATAATACTTTATTTATACCCCGCCCATCTTGCTGGGTTTCCCCAGCCACTCTGGGCGGCTTCCAACCGAATATTAAAAACAGTACAGCATCAAACATTAAAATCTTCCCTAAACAGGGTCGCCTTCAGTTGTCTTCTAAAAGTAAAATAGTTGCTTATTGCCTTGACATCTGCTGGGAGGGCGTTCCACAGGGTGGGTGCCACTACCGAGAAGGCCCTGTGTCTGCTTCCCTGTAACCTCACTTCTTGCAATGAGGGAACCACCAGAAGGCCCTCGGTGCTGGATCTCAGTGTCCGGGCTGAATGATGGGGGTGGAGACACTCCTTCAGGTATACAGGACTGAGGCTGTTTAGGGCCTTAAAGGTCAGTACCAACACTTTGAATTGTGCTTGGAAAAGTTAACAGAGACTGTTAATACATTCCTGACTACAGTGGTACCTCGGGTTCAGAACTTAATTGTCCGTTCTCAACCTGAAACTGTTTTTATCCGTGGATACCACTTTAGCTAATGGAGCCTCCCACTGCTGCCGCATGGCCGCACAATTTCTGTTTTCATCCTGAAGCAAAGTTCTTAACCCGAGGTACTATTTCTGGGTTTGCAGAGTCTGTAACCTGAAGCATCTATAACCCGAGGTACCACTGTAGTTCCTCTCTCAGTGAAATCAATGGATCGCAGAATTTTGTTTGCTGGCTGATCAATGTTGTTGTTTTGCTTAGGCTGGGGAAAAGGTCTTGCTTAGACATTGCTCTATTGCAGACTTCTGCTGTCTTTTGTGTAAGCCTCTTGCAGCCTTGATAGAACATGCAGTTGTTTGGGAAGTTTCTGTACTTGCTGCAAAAAGCCCAGGGCGCTCATTCCCTCATGTTCTATGTAATGCTGATAAGGGCAGGGAGTGATTTAATGGAATTTGTGCATCATATGCAGTTTTAATACTGTGAAAGGGTTTCTTTAGTGTTTCACACAGAAGCACTAGCTTCAAGAATGCCTGATTTTCCCCAACAAGCAAGTGCTGAGGTTTCTGGTGCAACCTTAACAGAAAACCACATCTGCTTTGAGTGGTTTTCAGTAGATCCCCTTTTGCTTTCACGATGTGACTTGGTGACCATTGCTCACCCACATTCCTCCCCCCTCCCCCCCTCTCTAGTGAGTTGAATAAGCTTTAGGGCTGTGTCTGTGAACTTAATGTGTACTTTCCAAAACAATAGAGAAATCTTTTGATATTGTCACTCCTCTGAATTCTCCAGCCAAGCAATGTATATAAAAATGCATCTGCTAGTGAAAATCTGCACAAAATGCTTATATTGGCAAAAATAACATACAGAAATGTATATAAACATGAGAAATTCACACAAAAATGCTGATGAGTTTTCATGAAGACTTTTAACATTAAAAAAATGACAAAATGATGGTAAAATGTGGAAAACTAAACTTAAGATGGGAGGAAAATGAGAAACTGAAAGAAACAGAAATTGACAAATTGTCCCATCCCTAATCTGCTGTGCTGCTTGCCAGGGCTTGTCGCCACCTGCTTGGCAAGCCCTGGGAAACCAGCTGTAGCGCGGGAAGAAGGCAAAGGAAGATCAGCTGTCAGCTTCCCGCGCTGACAGCTGATCTTCCTTTGCCGCCTTCCTGCGCTACATTCTATGGCCGTGCTTCACAAGACGAAGCGGCGGCCATAGAAAACCTCGTCGTCTTGCGAGTCCCTCGCGCAAGCAAAACTTGCTTGTCTTGTGAATTTTCGTTGTGTGAGGCATTCGTCTTGCGAGGTACCACTGTAGATTAAAAATTTTTGAAATAAGAACATGAGAAGCAGAAGTTACTATTGTTTAATTTTATTTTTGGGGTTGTCATTTGTTTTGGTGGGTATTGTATGATTTGGGCATTGTTGTGTGTTTTGTGGTTTGTTTGTTTGTTTTGGTTATTTGGATTTTCTAATTTTGGAGCAGGTGTTTTGAATGTAGGATGTGGGGTTGGTTTGAGGACTTAAACTGGGGAGAGAAAGTGCATGGTTGTTGTTGTTGTTTTTAAAGACGCAGAGGCTGGCCATCAGTCATAGTATAAAGCCTAGGTTAAAAGGGGCACGACTGCCCTTACTTAAAATGGCCACCGTAGCCTCGCATGTGACACAACTCCCACTAAATTAAAAAGCAAAAACCCCTCGCCGTGCCCCCAAGTGCGTGTTAGGGGAAATGATGAACGACTGCCTAATACTGCCAGGCGTTTATTAATGCAGCCGCCGGGAGAGGTGGAATGGCCATTTTGGTGGTCGGCCTACTCATTCCCCCCCCCACTGCTTTGGCTGACTCAGGGTCCTCCCCCCCCCCACATGGCTATGTGTTTCCCCCTCCCTTTGTTGTGCCTCATCCCTGTGCCCCCCCCCCCCGTTGTGAAAGGCCCTATTCTGTTTGTTTTTCCCTGCTTGGCAATGCTGCGGCCTATTGAAAAAGCTGGGCCTTGTTGCTACAAAAGGACTGTTTTCAGTTGGTTGCTGTGGAGTTTTGTGATGTCATCTGGCAGCTGCTGGAGTTTTCAGAGCTTCTGGTGGTGACGTCTAATTTGGGCGCCACTTTTTGTGTTTAATCATTATTTTAGGTGTGAAAGGTGATTTTTTTTAATGCCAGATCCTTCCCTTATGGGCGTGGAACGTTCTGCCCAAATTTGTTTCAATTCGGTTCAGCGGTTATGGAGAAAGGCTGTTTCATCCGCGTGCGCAATGCCTACATTTATATATATATATAGATAAATTTAATATTTCTTGTAAACTGCTTAGAGGCTTTATTTTTTAAAAAAAATGGATGTGCATTGAGTGAATCAGTTGTAGTTTTCCCTGGTCTGGCCTCTTGATGGAATGCACTTTTATCTTGGGTGTTCACACATTGGTCACCAAGTCACGCTGTGCAAAAAAGGATCTTGCATAATACCGTACAAGTGGTAAGCAGAAATAGGTTTCTTAGAAAACTGCACAACAGAGTGAGAATTCGTGTCCCGACTGTGGTCTGAGGTTTTGGTTCTCATCCAAAATACAGCTTTCATTGTATTTTTCTTTTCTTTTTTTAAAACGACTATAACCTGGGTCTTTAGACTTGTGCAGAATCTGTGAGAACTGGTGGTGACATATTGAGGGGAAAGGTGTGTTTTCATCTTATATAGACTCGGGGTAGATTTGGCCAAAATCTACACATTAGGAAAACAAAATTTGCACCACTCCAGTCTATCCATGCATCTGCTGTGTTTCCCTAAATAATTTGAGTTAGTGATGATGGATCTGTATATTCCACGCCATGCAGCTCTGCTTATTTAGAACTATAGGAAGCTACCAAACCACACTATTTAAATGTCTGTGCAGCTGGTTCTTATATTTTAGAAGCCTATTCTGCAATTAAGCAATTCATTGATTCCTGCATTGCAGGGGGATGGATTAGATGACCCTTGTGGTCCCTTCCGACTACAATTCTATGATTCTATTGATATATTACCATAGCATATGCATCATTCTGCTTTCTTGAATTGTCCTACTCCTGTGTTGATTGGAGGTGACCTTCTGCCTGCAAAGCATGCGTTCTTCCACTGAACTATATTATCCCTCCCAATTATTGGCTAGAATAATTTCCCACATATCTTTTCATCTGTACAGCTACAAAACTCCCCGGGACTTCAGCTCCTGCAGTTTGCAGGATTTTCAGAAATACATCATGGACCGGACCCCATCCTGTATAACTAACATGCCATCTCCGAAAGATATCATTGCAACCCCAGTCTGTGGGAATGACTTTGTTGAAGAGGGAGAAGAATGTGACTGTGGCTCTCCAGAGGTATCTCTTAATGAACTGCTGTGAAAAGGAACTTGTCAATGGGTGGAATTCTTACAGAAACTTATGGCTGTTTCATGGCGTAACTAGGTGCACTTTCACATTAAAGAACACATGGATTGGCAATGCAAGATATCAATGTGCAAATGTCCCAATTTCAAATTTGGAAATTTTAATTTTGAATTGCAAAAGTTTGGTTGATTAATCTGTTAGATAATTGTTTTTTTAAAAAAAATTGACTGTGGTTAATTAGGCAGAATATTCCTTAAAAATATTATTAATGCAGATAGAAGTGGTGTAAACTCTGTTTGAAGGAGCAGGTAAATGCAAGATGATGCCAAACTAGAAAAATAAAATGGTGTGTGAAGGAAAATGACTGCAATTTGGGGGGCTGGGCGGCGGCGGGGGGGGGGTAATTACTCAAGCCTAGCATCAGCAGCCAGAACCTGGGCAGCTGCCTTCACCCTGGCTCTGAGGCAGGGCCCATGGCTATTGACTTCTGCCCTGGTGCCTGTGAGTTACCATTTAAATTTTCTACAGTGCTCCTGCCATAGTGTCACTCTAGGGCAGGCATCCCCAAACTGCGGCCCTCCAGATGTTTTGGCCTACAACTCCCATGATCCCTAGCTAACAGAACCAGTGGTCGGGGATGATGGGAATTGTAGTCCAAAACATCTGGAGGGCCGAAGTTTGGGGGTGCCTGCTCTAGGGCATTGTGGGAAAGTTAAATAGCCACCTGCTGCTCCCACCACTTCTGTAAGGTAAATCCACTGATGTAGGAAAGAGTCCATCTGAGGATACATTGCTGAGGACCCCATCAAACCTGGAGCTTGCCCTGGGATTACTAAGTAGTAGTAATAGTAGCAACAGTGCCTTTTCCTTTTCCTTTTCCTCTCTCCTTTTTCCTTTTCCTCTCTCCTTTTTCCTTTTGCCAGCACAAGACCAAACAATGTACCTGGAATGATACGATGCCATGATGTAGTATCCTTCCAATAGGGCCTTAGAGTAACAATGTGGTAACTACTTGTTAGCTGTTCTGTGGGAACACAGAAGAAGCACTGAATATGGCATTGGATGCTGAACATGGAACATTTCAGATTACATTTTCAAATGAGAAGCCAGAGACCTGCTCTGAGCGTGATTTGGAGTTGGCAGGGAGAGGGTGACAGTCTCCTGCATAAACCCATGAGGAGCTAGACAGAATAAAGTATACAAAATAAAGGGGGGGGAATTATGCAAATATACATGGTTTCCACAATTTATGCAGATTGCAAAATTTAGATTTTTTTGACTCTTCATTTAAATTAGCTTAGTGCAGAATTTTCATTTTTCATTTTGACTTTTTTAAACACCAAGGTCACACAGCTCTGGTTAAATATGCATGCTCCTTTCAGTTTACAATGTTTAGTGTTTTATTTGCTATAAACCTATATTAGACAAAATGTGCTGAAGAAATACTTTCCTCCTTTATTAGTTACCCATCCAAAAAGATACTAATTGGAAGAGATCAGGCAAAATTAAGTTGATAATACAAGACTGTTCTTGATTTTAAGGAATGCAAAAATGACTGCTGTGAGGCTGCAACTTGTAAACTGAAGCCAGGTGCTAAATGTGGATATGGGGAATGTTGTGAAAATTGCCAGGTAAGGCTTTGTTTCCTACACTGAAAATAATACCTCTCAATCTTGCTGCACATTGGTCAAATGGGGATGTAAACGCTGTTTCTCTCTATTGCCCATATTGATAGCAAGCATATTTATATTCTTTCTGGTTTGCTTTCTAAATCTCAGTTGAAACTTATTAACATGTCTGCACAGGAATTTGTGGGGAGGTTGAATATGGAATGGACCTCTTATGGCAACCTCTTAGTTCCGGTAAGTAACACAAGGTGAATGTGAATGGTCTTCATTTATGACATGAATGCCATTGTGGTTTTCAGGCAGCGTAACACTATAGGTTGACGCCTGTGAGGGACAAGGGATACAGGGAAGTCCCTCCCATCTTAAGTTCCAGCCCATCACCAAGCGCTGGAGAGAGTAAGGAGAGCTCTGCCTCCAGCGGAGAGTCAGGAAGTGGTGTCCGAGGCTCAGGCAGGGTTGTGGAGCCCATGCCTCAGGTGGGACAGGAAGTTGGACGCACGGGGGGGAGGCCAATCCCCCCAACTCCCGAATTGCGACGCAAACGTAGGGGGAAGAGGTTGGGTCTGCCAAAGTTGTGGTGCTGGAAGAAAACGCGCCAATCGCCATTCGGGAGTTCTGACACCTCACCTTAAGGATGCATTTTTACTGCTCTGAACACTGTAAATAATCAGCACTTAATAAAAGCCTTAAAAGACCATGCTGGAGTCGTTACTCTAGAGTAGCCATACCAGGCCCTCTGACAGCAACTCCCGAATCTTTTTTTTGGCTACTTTGGAGTGCAGCGATGAGCGCTCAAGAGGCTGAGCATTGGAGGCTGGAGGCCGAAGCAGCGAAGCAGGAGCTACAGAACCTCACAGCGCACGCACAGCAGCAATTGCATGCCGCTCAGGAGGAGGCGCGAGGGGCGCAGGAGGAGCTGAACAAGCTGGTGGACCAGGTGAGGACAAAAGAGGGGACTGAGAAACAGCTAAGGGTGATGGTATTAGACCTGCAGAAAAAGTTGGAAGAGGAGAAAGCCGCTAGAGGTGGGGGGGCACCCCAGCCGCAGCTAGTCCAAGTGAGAAGGGGACAGAGCCTAGTCACCAAGTTCAGCGGAGACCCGAGGGAGTACCTCGGATTCGAGACAGAAATAAATTATGCGCTGGAATTGCATGCAGCAGAATTCCCCGATGACGCGCACAGAGTCTACTTTATCATAGAGCATTTGACGGGGGCCGCCCGGGAATGGGTAAGACCGCTCATCGTGCAAAAAAATCCTTGCATGAAGAACGCAACTTTATTTCTAGAAGCTTTAAAATTAATGTATGCTAGCGACAGTGAAATGGAGGCCACTAAACAGGAGCTTCATGACTTAACACAAGGAAAATCGACAGTTAGGGACTACTGGGCGAAATTCACCATGCTGGTGCACAAACTGGGGTGGGATCTGAACAGTGAGCCAGTGAAATCAGCCTTCTACCTGGGTTTGCATGCAGACGTTAAGGATGAGCTGGCAAGAGGTCCTAGACCGCAGACTATGGATCAGCTCAGCAAAGCGGCGCTAGCGGTGGGGGTGAGACAGGAATCCAGATGGTATGACAAACAAGCGACGCGCGCAGCAAAACCTTGGTTCCCACGCTCTCAGGACAGACCACATCACCAAACCCCACCCCAGGGACCGCCCCCAGACCCGCCCAGACCAAGCCCAGAGCCAGAACCGATGGAGATCGGGGGAGCGCGCGCGCGGGCTTTTCAAACCCCGGCGGCGCCAAGACGCAAGGAGGGAAGAGGCGGGAATTGCTTTCTCTGCAACTCCCCCCGGCATCGCGTCAGAGACTGCCCTCATCGCAGAGAGTGGCAAGGAAAGGCGGGAACGGTTGTACCTTCCCCCACTGACGTAGCACCACAGCAGGGAAACGAGACAGCCTGGCTGCAGGAGACAAGGGGCAGCAGCCAGGCACAGTCAGCAGTGAACAGCCCCAGCCCGCCCACCCGCACAGAGAGGAGCAGAGCCAGCCCACCCCTCCCAGAGCAGGAGTGGTTCTAGAAGTCACGCTGACGCTCCCAAATGGCTATCCCCTGACAGTCCTCGCCTTAATTGACAGTGGTGCCTCAGCCAACTTCTTCTCGAGAAACTTTGCAGAAGAGCACCAGATCCAACTTCTGCAGCTGGATTTTCCCCTGCATGTGGCCACCATTGATGGCAGAGAGTTGCTGGGAGGGGCCATCACTCATCAAACCCCCCCCATGAGAATGACAGTGGGAAGGCACTCAGAGACACTGGCTTTCAACGTCACGACCATCTCAGACCCCCCCATCGTTTTGGGCATGAGCTGGCTGGCGCGCCACGACCCCTCCATAAGTTGGCACCAGAGATGCATCACGTTTGGGTCGGACTTTTGTCTGGAACATTGCATGCAGCACCAACCAGGGGAGGGGCCTCCGATAGCCACGGTGGCCACCATGCACGTCAAAGGGGGTGAGGCGATACCCAAGCCGTACTGGGACCTGCAGGAGGTCTTCAGCGAAGCGGAGTCCGACCACCTACCTCCACACAGGCCTTTTGACTGCCAGATCAACCTGGTGCCTGGGGCAACGATACCCCCAGCCAAGCTGTACGCCATGTCAGACCAGGAACTGGAGGATCTGCGCGCTTTCATCGACAAGAACCTCAAGCGGGGGTTCATCAGAGAAAGCAAGGCAGCAGGGGGCAGCCCGGTCTTCTGGGTGGACAAGAAAGACACGCAACAGCGCCGTCTGGTGGTGGATTTTAGACGGCTGAATTCAGTGACAGAGCCAGTGGCTTTCCCCATGCCCAGAGTGGATGATCTTCTGACAGCGGCACGCAGGGGCAAGATTTTCACCAAGCTAGACCTAAGAGGGGCGTACAACTTGATCAGGATCCGGGAGGGCGATGAATGGAAAACCACGATGTTCACGCCTCTGGGCTCTTTTGAATATCTGGTGATGCCCTTCGGGTTGCAAGGGGGCTCAGCCTGCTTCCAGGCCTTCATGCACCACGTCCTGGGGTCCCTCCTCTTCAAGAACTGTTTGGTCTTTCTGGATGGCATCCTTATCTATTCCAATGACCCAGTGCAGCATGTGAAGGATGTCAGGGAGGTGTTGCAGCGCCTGAAGGACAACCACCTGTATGTGAAGCTGGAGAAGTGCAAGTTTCACACCAAGGAGGTGGACTTCCTGGGCTACAAGCTGTCAGACAAGGGGCTGGCGATGGACAAGGACAAGGTGCAGACCATCCTGGACTGGCACAGCCCCAGGACGCGCAAAGATGCCCAACGCCTACTAGGCTTCGCTAACTTCTACAGGAAGTTCATCAAGAACTTCTCTCGTGTCACGGCTCCCATCACCGACTGCCTGAGAGGCAAGCAGAAGTTCAGGTGGACACCAGAGGCACAAGCAGCGTTCGAAAGCCTCAAGAGGGTATTCGCTTCAGACCAGCACCTGTTCCACGTGGTGCAGGATGCGCCCCTACGCCTGGAGACAGATGCTTCTGATAAAGCTGTGGGAGCGATTCTGTTGCAACTGGACGCCAACAGAGAGTGGAGACCCTGTGCCTTCTTCTCCAGGAAGCTGACCCAGCCTGAACGCAACTACACAGTGTTTGATAGGGAACTTCTCGCGATCCACGCTGCGTTCCAGCACTGGCGACACTTCCTGGTGGGCGCCGAGCACCCCATCCAGGTGTGCACAGACCACAAGAACCTGGAGTTCTGGAGAACGGCTAGGGTGCTCAACCAGCGGCAGATACGGTGGGCAGAGTTCTTCTCGAACTTCAACTTCTCCATCCACTACATCCCGGGGGAGCAGAACGTCAGGGCGGATGCCCTCTCCCGCAAGCCAGAGTACATGGAGGAGGAGTTGCCACCAGCACCCAGGCACGTTTTCCCCCCATCTGCATGGTCATGCGGTGCAGCAGTGGTGAGCGAGGCAGAACTCACAGCACTGACGGCAGCGGATGAATTTGCCACCCGCATCTTCAGAGACCTGAGAGGGGGGAGGGAGCAGGCCAAAGACTTTGAGGAAAGGAGGGGTTTGCTTTTTTACAGGGGAGCCCTGTACCTCCCAACCAAACAGCTGAGAGGTAAGGTTCTCAAGCAGATGCACGACAACCCAACGGCGGGTCATTTCGGAAGGGACAAAACCACTCACCTAGTCATGAGACACTTCTGGTGGCCAGGGGTGCGGGAGGATGTGCGGGATTATGTCAGGGGATGTGACACCTGCCAGCGAGCAAAGGTGGTCAGAGCGCCACCAGCAGGTTTGCTGGAGCCATTAGCCACACCGCACAGGCCGTGGGAAGTAGTGTCCATGGACTTCATCACAGACCTGCCATCGTCCAGGGGCAAGACCGCAGTGTTGGTGGTGGTGGACCTCATGTCCAAAATGTGCCACTTTATACCGTGTGCCAGGGCGGTCTCGGCAGAAGAGACGGCCAAACTGTTTGTGGACCACGTATTCCGACTGCATGGATTGCCTTTAAGAGTTATTTCGGATCGTGGCCGCCAATTTGTTTCCAGGTTCTGGCGACGGCTAATGAACCTCCTGCAGGTGGAGGTCAGCTTGTCGACGGCTCGGCACCCGCAGACCAATGGACAGGCGGAGCGGGTCAACGCCATTCTGCAGCAGTACCTGAGATGTTACGTCAGCCAGAGGCAAACGGACTGGGTGGATCGCCTGCCACTAGCAGAATTTGCCTACAACAATGCGGTGCACGTCTCCACAGGGGTGTCGCCCTTTAAGGCCAACTACGGGCGCGACCTCAGATCTTTCCCGGAGAGGGAGGGGGAGGAGGAGGAAGAGGGCCCACAGGCAGAGGATTGGGCAGAGGACCTGGAGACGGTGCACCAGCAGCTCAGAGAACACTTGGAGAGGGCCAAGGAAGCGTACAAGAAGGGGGCAGATCGCCACAGGCGGCCGGGAGAGGTCATCAGGGTGGGGGACAAGGTTTGGTTATCCTCGGAAGGTCTTCCCACCAGGGGGCGATGCAAAAAGTTAGCACCCAGGAGGCTGGGCCCCTTCACGGTCACGCAACAGGTCAACCCGGTAGCCTTCAGGCTAGCACTGCCGGAGGACATGAGAGTGCACCCAGTGTTTCATAGATCACTGCTGTCGCCGTACAGGGAAAGTACCAGGTTCAGGGACAGCGATCAACCTCCAGAGGGAGGGGGGGAGACGGGAAACGCCCGACAGCTCAATGAGGCAACTGAGATTTTAGACTCAAGGAGAGGGGTGAGAGGGCTGGAGTACCTGATAGCATGGGAGGACACTCCGCCATCCCACAATGAGTGGATACCGGCCACGGAAGTACCTGAGGAATTTTTAGTGGAAGAGTTCCACGCCCTGTTCCCCCACAGGCCCAAGCCCTGGCACATGGAAAGGGAGGGAGAGAGGGAGGAGCAGGAGGAAGGGATAGCAGGCAGCAGCTCCCCATGGAGATGGGAAGCGGAATTTGAGGACACGGAAGAAGAGGTGTGGGTTTCACCGAGGTCGACGACGTCAGAGGCAGGAGAGGACTGGCAGAACATTTTTACTCCCACCAGCTCTGATGCCACTGACTTCTTGGGATTTCCGTCTTCTCAGGGGGAAGGAGAGAGATCGCCGGATTGGGGGGAAATTTTCACACCCACAGGCTCGGATGCCACTGACTTCTTGGGATTTCACTCGTCCCCAGCAAGCAGAGAGCCACTAGGGAGGGGGAGAGAGGAGCCTGGGAGGGGGGTGGATGTGAGGGACAAGGGATACAGGGAAGTCCCTCCCATCTTAAGTTCCAGCCCATCACCAAGCGCTGGAGAGAGTAAGGAGAGCTCTGCCTCCAGCGGAGAGTCAGGAAGTGGTGTCCGAGGCTCAGGCAGGGTTGTGGAGCCCATGCCTCAGGTGGGACAGGAAGTTGGACGCACGGGGGGGAGGCCAATCCCCCCAACTCCCGAATTGCGACGCAAACGTAGGGGGAAGAGGTTGGGTCTGCCAAAGTTGTGGTGCTGGAAGAAAACGCGCCAATCGCCATTCGGGAGTTCTGACACCTCACCTTAAGGATGCATTTTTACTGCTCTGAACACTGTAAATAATCAGCACTTAATAAAAGCCTTAAAAGACCATGCTGGAGTCGTTACTCTAGAGTAGCCATACCAGGCCCTCTGACAGCAACTCCCGAATCTTTTTTTTGGCTACTTTGGAGTGCAGCGATGAGCGCTCAAGAGGCTGAGCATTGGAGGCTGGAGGCCGAAGCAGCGAAGCAGGAGCTACAGAACCTCACAGCGCACGCACAGCAGCAATTGCATGCCGCTCAGGAGGAGGCGCGAGGGGCGCAGGAGGAGCTGAACAAGCTGGTGGACCAGGTGAGGACAAAAGAGGAGACTGAGAAACAGCTAAGGGTGATGGTATTAGACCTGCAGAAAAAGTTGGAAGAGGAGAAAGCCGCTAGAGGTGGGGGGGCACCCCAGCCGCAGCTAGTCCAAGTGAGAAGGGGACAGAGCCTAGTCACCAAGTTCAGCGGAGACCCGAGGGAGTACCTCGGATTCGAGACAGAAATAAATTATGCGCTGGAATTGCATGCAGCAGAATTCCCCGATGACGCGCACAGAGTCTACTTTATCATAGAGCATTTGACGGGGGCCGCCCGGGAATGGGTAAGACCGCTCATCGCGCAAAAAAATCCTTGCATGAAGAACGCAACTTTATTTCTAGAAGCTTTAAAATTAATGTATGCTAGCGACAGTGAAATGGAGGCCACTAAACAGGAGCTTCATGACTTAACACAAGGAAAATCGACAGTTAGGGACTACTGGGCGAAATTCACCATGCTGGTGCACAAACTGGGGTGGGATCTGAACAGTGAGCCAGTGAAATCAGCCTTCTACCTGGGTTTGCATGCAGACGTTAAGGATGAGCTGGCAAGAGGTCCTAGACCGCAGACTATGGATCAGCTCAGCAAAGCGGCGCTAGCGGTGGGGGTGAGACAGGAATCCAGATGGTATGACAAACAAGCGACGCGCGCAGCAAAACCTTGGTTCCCACGCTCTCAGGACAGACCACATCACCAAACCCCACCCCAGGGACCGCCCCCAGACCCGCCCAGACCAAGCCCAGAGCCAGAACCGATGGAGATCGGGGGAGCGCGCGCGCGGGCTTTTCAAACCCCGGCGGCGCCAAGACGCAAGGAGGGAAGAGGCGGGAATTGCTTTCTCTGCAACTCCCCCCGGCATCGCGTCAGAGACTGCCCTCATCGCAGAGAGTGGCAAGGAAAGGCGGGAACGGTTGTACCTTCCCCCACTGACGTAGCACCACAGCAGGGAAACGAGACAGCCTGGCTGCAGGAGACAAGGGGCAGCAGCCAGGCACAGTCAGCAGTGAACAGCCCCAGCCCGCCCACCCGCACAGAGAGGAGCAGAGCCAGCCCACCCCTCCCAGAGCAGGAGTGGTTCTAGAAGTCACGCTGACGCTCCCAAATGGCTATCCCCTGACAGTCCTCGCCTTAATTGACAGTGGTGCCTCAGCCAACTTCTTCTCGAGAAACTTTGCAGAAGAGCACCAGATCCAACTTCTGCAGCTGGATTTTCCCCTGCATGTGGCCACCATTGATGGCAGAGAGTTGCTGGGAGGGGCCATCACTCATCAAACCCCCCCCATGAGAATGACAGTGGGAAGGCACTCAGAGACACTGGCTTTCAACGTCACGACCATCTCAGACCCCCCCATCGTTTTGGGCATGAGCTGGCTGGCGCGCCACGACCCCTCCATAAGTTGGCACCAGAGATGCATCACGTTTGGGTCGGACTTTTGTCTGGAACATTGCATGCAGCACCAACCAGGGGAGGGGCCTCCGATAGCCACGGTGGCCACCATGCACGTCAAAGGGGGTGAGGCGATACCCAAGCCGTACTGGGACCTGCAGGAGGTCTTCAGCGAAGCGGAGTCCGACCACCTACCTCCACACAGGCCTTTTGACTGCCAGATCAACCTGGTGCCTGGGGCAACGATACCCCCAGCCAAGCTGTACGCCATGTCAGACCAGGAACTGGAGGATCTGCGCGCTTTCATCGACAAGAACCTCAAGCGGGGGTTCATCAGAGAAAGCAAGGCAGCAGGGGGCAGCCCGGTCTTCTGGGTGGACAAGAAAGACACGCAACAGCGCCGTCTGGTGGTGGATTTTAGACGGCTGAATTCAGTGACAGAGCCAGTGGCTTTCCCCATGCCCAGAGTGGATGATCTTCTGACAGCGGCACGCAGGGGCAAGATTTTCACCAAGCTAGACCTAAGAGGGGCGTACAACTTGATCAGGATCCGGGAGGGCGATGAATGGAAAACCACGATGTTCACGCCTCTGGGCTCTTTTGAATATCTGGTGATGCCCTTCGGGTTGCAAGGGGGCTCAGCCTGCTTCCAGGCCTTCATGCACCACGTCCTGGGGTCCCTCCTCTTCAAGAACTGTTTGGTCTTTCTGGATGGCATCCTTATCTATTCCAATGACCCAGTGCAGCATGTGAAGGATGTCAGGGAGGTGTTGCAGCGCCTGAAGGACAACCACCTGTATGTGAAGCTGGAGAAGTGCAAGTTTCACACCAAGGAGGTGGACTTCCTGGGCTACAAGCTGTCAGACAAGGGGCTGGCGATGGACAAGGACAAGGTGCAGACCATCCTGGACTGGCACAGCCCCAGGACGCGCAAAGATGCCCAACGCCTACTAGGCTTCGCTAACTTCTACAGGAAGTTCATCAAGAACTTCTCTCGTGTCACGGCTCCCATCACCGACTGCCTGAGAGGCAAGCAGAAGTTCAGGTGGACACCAGAGGCACAAGCAGCGTTCGAAAGCCTCAAGAGGGTATTCGCTTCAGACCAGCACCTGTTCCACGTGGTGCAGGATGCGCCCCTACGCCTGGAGACAGATGCTTCTGATAAAGCTGTGGGAGCGATTCTGTTGCAACTGGACGCCAACAGAGAGTGGAGACCCTGTGCCTTCTTCTCCAGGAAGCTGACCCAGCCTGAACGCAACTACACAGTGTTTGATAGGGAACTTCTCGCGATCCACGCTGCGTTCCAGCACTGGCGACACTTCCTGGTGGGCGCCGAGCACCCCATCCAGGTGTGCACAGACCACAAGAACCTGGAGTTCTGGAGAACGGCTAGGGTGCTCAACCAGCGGCAGATACGGTGGGCAGAGTTCTTCTCGAACTTCAACTTCTCCATCCACTACATCCCGGGGGAGCAGAACGTCAGGGCGGATGCCCTCTCCCGCAAGCCAGAGTACATGGAGGAGGAGTTGCCACCAGCACCCAGGCACGTTTTCCCCCCATCTGCATGGTCATGCGGTGCAGCAGTGGTGAGCGAGGCAGAACTCACAGCACTGACGGCAGCGGATGAATTTGCCACCCGCATCTTCAGAGACCTGAGAGGGGGGAGGGAGCAGGCCAAAGACTTTGAGGAAAGGAGGGGTTTGCTTTTTTACAGGGGAGCCCTGTACCTCCCAACCAAACAGCTGAGAGGTAAGGTTCTCAAGCAGATGCACGACAACCCAACGGCGGGTCATTTCGGAAGGGACAAAACCACTCACCTAGTCATGAGACACTTCTGGTGGCCAGGGGTGCGGGAGGATGTGCGGGATTATGTCAGGGGATGTGACACCTGCCAGCGAGCAAAGGTGGTCAGAGCGCCACCAGCAGGTTTGCTGGAGCCATTAGCCACACCGCACAGGCCGTGGGAAGTAGTGTCCATGGACTTCATCACAGACCTGCCGTCGTCCAGGGGCAAGACCGCAGTGTTGGTGGTGGTGGACCTCATGTCCAAAATGTGCCACTTTATACCGTGTGCCAGGGCGGTCTCGGCAGAAGAGACGGCCAAACTGTTTGTGGACCACGTATTCCGACTGCATGGATTGCCTTTAAGAGTTATTTCGGATCGTGGCCGCCAATTTGTTTCCAGGTTCTGGCGACGGCTAATGAACCTCCTGCAGGTGGAGGTCAGCTTGTCGACGGCTCGGCACCCGCAGACCAATGGACAGGCGGAGCGGGTCAACGCCATTCTGCAGCAGTACCTGAGATGTTACGTCAGCCAGAGGCAAACGGACTGGGTGGATCGCCTGCCACTAGCAGAATTTGCCTACAACAATGCGGTGCACGTCTCCACAGGGGTGTCGCCCTTTAAGGCCAACTACGGGCGCGACCTCAGATCTTTCCCGGAGAGGGAGGGGGAGGAGGAGGAAGAGGGCCCACAGGCAGAGGATTGGGCAGAGGACCTGGAGACGGTGCACCAGCAGCTCAGAGAACACTTGGAGAGGGCCAAGGAAGCGTACAAGAAGGGGGCAGATCGCCACAGGCGGCCGGGAGAGGTCATCAGGGTGGGGGACAAGGTTTGGTTATCCTCGGAAGGTCTTCCCACCAGGGGGCGATGCAAAAAGTTAGCACCCAGGAGGCTGGGCCCCTTCACGGTCACGCAACAGGTCAACCCGGTAGCCTTCAGGCTAGCACTGCCGGAGGACATGAGAGTGCACCCAGTGTTTCATAGATCACTGCTGTCGCCGTACAGGGAAAGTACCAGGTTCAGGGACAGCGATCAACCTCCAGAGGGAGGGGGGGAGACGGGAAACGCCCGACAGCTCAATGAGGCAACTGAGATTTTAGACTCAAGGAGAGGGGTGAGAGGGCTGGAGTACCTGATAGCATGGGAGGACACTCCGCCATCCCACAATGAGTGGATACCGGCCACGGAAGTACCTGAGGAATTTTTAGTGGAAGAGTTCCACGCCCTGTTCCCCCACAGGCCCAAGCCCTGGCACATGGAAAGGGAGGGAGAGAGGGAGGAGCAGGAGGAAGGGATAGCAGGCAGCAGCTCCCCATGGAGATGGGAAGCGGAATTTGAGGACACGGAAGAAGAGGTGTGGGTTTCACCGAGGTCGACGACGTCAGAGGCAGGAGAGGACTGGCAGAACATTTTTACTCCCACCAGCTCTGATGCCACTGACTTCTTGGGATTTCCGTCTTCTCAGGGGGAAGGAGAGAGATCGCCGGATTGGGGGGAAATTTTCACACCCACAGGCTCGGATGCCACTGACTTCTTGGGATTTCACTCGTCCCCAGCAAGCAGAGAGCCACTAGGGAGGGGGAGAGAGGAGCCTGGGAGGGGGGTGGATGTGAGGGACAAGGGATACAGGGAAGTCCCTCCCATCTTAAGTTCCAGCCCATCACCAAGCGCTGGAGAGAGTAAGGAGAGCTCTGCCTCCAGCGGAGAGTCAGGAAGTGGTGTCCGAGGCTCAGGCAGGGTTGTGGAGCCCATGCCTCAGGTGGGACAGGAAGTTGGACGCACGGGGGGGAGGCCAATCCCCCCAACTCCCGAATTGCGACGCAAACGTAGGGGGAAGAGGTTGGGTCTGCCAAAGTTGTGGTGCTGGAAGAAAACGCGCCAATCGCCATTCGGGAGTTCTGACACCTCACCTTAAGGATGCATTTTTACTGCTCTGAACACTGTAAATAGTCAGCACTTAATAAAAGCCTTAAAAGACCATGCTGGAGTCGTTACTCTAGAGTAGCCATACCAGGCCCTCTGACAACGCCAATTAACTTCACTGGACTAGATCCAGTGAAATTAGTGGACCTAGGTTAGCCATGTATATTGATTTGAATGCGTCTGACTTCATGTTGGGTACAACCCTATGGGCTCAGTTGAGAATTCAGGCTATTTCTGGACTTTTCCAGAAGACCTATTTATTGAGCTATATATATTTAATGTCTAGTAGCACCTTAAAGGTAAAGGGACCCCTGAACATTAAGTCCAGTCATGGACGACTCTGGGGTTGTGGCGCTCATCTCGCTTTATTGGCCAAGGGAGCCAGTGTTTGTCCGCAGACAGCTTCTGGGTCATGTGGCCAGCATGACTAAGCTGCTTATGGCGAACCAGAGCAGCGCACGGAAACGCCATTTGCGTTCCCGCCAGAGTGGTACTGATTTATCTACTTGCACTTTAACGTGCTTTCGAACTGCTAGGTGGGCAGGAGCTGGGACTGAGCAACGGGAGCTCACCCTGTCACGGGGATTCGAACCGCCAACCTTCTAATTGGCAAGCCCAAGAGGCTCAGTGGTTTAGACCACAGCGCCACCCGCGTCCCTAGTAGCACCTTAGAGACCAACTAAGTTTGTTTTTGGTATAAGCTTTCATGCGCACTTCTTCAGATACACAGTGTGCATGCACACGAAATACAAACTTAGTTGGTCTCTAAGGTGCTACTGAACAATTTTTTATTTTATTATGTGTGTGTGTATATATATATATATATATATATATATATATATATATATATATATATATATATATATTTCAACTGTGCCAGACCAACACGGCTACCTACCTGAATCTATTTATTGAGCATTCATTCTGATTTGTTTGTGGAGAGCTTATATATAGAACAATGAGCATTCATACTTTTTGATACATTTCCCTGCCTCTTTCCTAATTGAAAAATAGTTCTTTTCTTGTTTAACAGTGTTATTGCAGTAGAGCACTTTAATCCACATTGACTTTGCGAAATGAAATTTTCCAGTATGTGCTTGAATCCACTCCCACAAACCCTGCATGGGTGGCCCTTGTGGTCTCTTCCAACTCTATGATTCTATGAGGGTCTCGTGGAAACTCCTGGAGCTGTTTGGGTTGGGATGCCCATTCTTCCCTGGTTGCTAGGCAGCATGGCAGATGAAGAGAAGGCTTCACTGTAGACTGGAAGAACCATGATCATTTATATTTGATCTCCACTGCTAAATATGATAAATAATGAGGGCTTGGGTGACCTTTCACTTTCCCCTACAGATTAGAAGAGCAGGAGCTGTATGCCGGCCAGTGAAGCATGACTGCGATCTACCAGAACTGTGCACAGGGACCTCTCAGGAATGTCCTGTGGATCGCTTCCGAGTGAATGGATTCCCTTGCAAAAATAACGAGGGTTACTGCTACATGGGGAAGTGTCCCACTTTGCAGGACCAGTGCATTGCACTTTGGGGGCCAGGTGAGTGAACCCTGGAGTTGTTGTTGTTTAGTTGTTTAATCGTGTCCGACTCTTCATGACCCCATGGACCAGAGCACGGCAGGCACTCCTGTCTTCCACTGCCTCCCGCAGTTTGGTCAAACTCATGTTCGTAGCTTCGAGAACACTGTCCAACCATCTCATCCTCTGTCGTCCCCTTCTCCTAGTGCCCTCAATCTTTCCCAACATCAGGGTCTTTTCCAAGGAGTCTTCTCTTCTCATGAGGTGGCCAAAGTATTGGAGCCTCAGCTTCACGATCTGTCCTTCCAGTGAGCACACAGGGCTGATTTCCTTCAGAATGGATAGGTTTGATCTTCTTGCAGTCCATGGGACTCTCAAGAGTCTCCTCCAGCACCATAATTCAAAAGCATCAATTCTTCTTTGTCCATGGAGTTTTCTTGGCAGGGATACTGGAGTGGCTTGCCAGTTCCTTCTCCAGGTGGATCACATTTAGTCAAAACTCTCCACTATGACCTGTCCATCTTGGGTGGCCCTGCATGGCTCATAGCTTCTCTGAGTTATTCAAGCCCCTTTGCCACGACAAGGCATTGATCCATGAAGGGGATCAATAACCCTGGAGTTACTGAACATCTAACTTGAAAGAGGCTTACAGATTTGTTTTGGATTCAGTAGAACTTGGTCTTTCCTGCTGAGGCTACATTGGTGTAATTCCTTCACTGTAGCTCAATCAGGGCTCTGCTGCCTCTGCTGGGACTCATCCAGGAGAACCAAAGCTGGTGTGACTCCCTGAAAAGGGGTGGGATGGGGCAAACCTCTTTCAGCTCAGTCACATCACCTAGCAACACAGCAGAAAAAGGACTGGTAAAAAGTTGTGACTTATGATGTGCCTTTGGCCTGATCCGGCACTGTGTTGTGCTCACCTTCTGCTTTTGCAATTCATACCATTATACATGCTGAAGATTTTGTTTTATTTCTTTTGCCTTTTCAGGTGCCACAGTGGGTGTGGATTCTTGTTATGCTATAAACCAGAATGGGGTTTATTATGGCCATTGCAAGAAGGCTAATGGCACATACATACCATGTGGAAAAAAGTAAGCACCACAAACACAAATCAGTCCCGGGGCATGGTTTGTCTGAGAGCACATCACCTTGGGTCTGGTCAGATCAGTTCCTGGGCACCCTATGCATATCACCTTGAGAGAAAGGTGGGGTATAAAAGTATCCAATAGTATCCAATCCATCATGAAAAATTAAGCAGAGGCTCTTTAAAGGTCAACCATCTCTGCTTGATTTCTGCAAGGAGCTTCAGGTCAGGAAGCACAACCTGCTTCAAATGGTCCTCCAGTTCTGCTCGCAAACACCATGTGTCTGCTCTCACCTTTAAAGACAGGCAGATTATGTCAGCTGCGGGTGGTGGGAATTGGGTTCTATAAGTATTCTTTCATACCTTGAAGCGCCTCCTAAATGAGCTTCAGAGTTCCGTTGGGCTACTGCAAACAACCCAGTTAATTTGGGGGGTGGGGTGAGCATAAGGACGAGGGAGAAACTAGATTCAGTTCACATTTAATTAGCACATTCTGAGACAATATGTGAAAAATAGCCATCCTTCAAATTTTGCACCTCTCTGGATTTTGCAATGCAGTTCCCCAGATAAGTAACGTGTTCAAAAATGCATACGGTGGTACCTCAGGTTACAGACGCTTCGGGTATACAAACTCCACTAACCAGGAAATGGTTGCTCCAGGTTAAGTACTTTGCCCCAGGATAAGAACGGAAATCACGCGCCAGCGGTGCAGCGGCAGCAGGAGGCCCCATTAGCGAAAGTGCGGCTCAGGTTAAGAACCGTTTCAGGTTAAGAACGGGCCTCTGGAACCGATTAAGTTCTTAACCTGAGGTACCGCTGTATTAGGGTTAAATGTGCTTATAAATGCATATATTAGTGAAGATAACATATCAAAAAAGCATTAAATTAGGGGAAACTGCATGCAAAAATGTGTATATTAGTCAAGGTAAAGGTAAAGGACCCCTGACTATTAGGTCCAGTCGTGACCAACTCTGGGGTTGCGGCGCTCATCTCACGTTATTGGCCGAGGGAGCTGGTGTACAGCTTCCAGGTAATGTGGCCAGCATGACAAAGCCACTTCTGGCGAACCAGAGCAGCGCACAGAAATGCCGTTTACTTTCCTGCTGGAGTGGCACCTATTTATCTACTTGCACTTTGATGTGCTTTCAAACAGCTAGGTTGGCAGGAGCTGGGACCAAGCAATGGGAGCTCACCCTGCCGTGGGGATTCGAACCGCTGACCTTCTGATTGGCAAGGCCTAGGCTCTGTGGTTTAACCGTGTCCCTCAAAAGATCATACAAATATGTGTACAGTATATTAAATTTGCTCTGAAATGCTGGTAAATTTTCATGAGGATTTTGTATAAAACCTTTGGGGGGGATACTTGTGGAAGTGCGAAAAACTGAATTTAAGACGGGGGGGGGGATGAGAAGCCGAGAGAACTGAAATTGACAGGTTTATCCATCCTAGATGAGCAGTCTTCTGCTTATCCTATCTCTAGTAATAAAAATAAATAATAGAATCATAAATTGTACTTGGAAAGGTCCATGAGGGTCATCTACTCCACCACCTTGTGACGTTTTTATGCTGTTTGTTATAGCTTTATCAACCCAACCCATCAAGGGTTAACTCAGACTCTGTGTCGACTGACTGGACATTCCATGAGGGGAGGGGAATGGTTGAATGTTTAAAGAGAAGGGACAGCGTTTTGTCAGTTGAGAGGGTGCTGGGGAGCGGGAGTGTGAGGGTGGTTGTAAAGAAGATCTAGGAGAGTAGGTTTAGGTTAGGTAGTCGTTAGGTTATCTAGTACATGAGTAACAAGGTTACAGTATTACCATTGAAACTAAGCTTGTACAACAGGAATACCTTAAAGCAACCATTACATTCTTGAGAAGTAAAAATTCCAGTGTTAAAGTGCCAATCAGAAAATCGTCTGTGTTATTTTCCAGCCAAGGTACATGAAACTCATTAATGAGGACACCCATTAAAAAGACAGCATTTCCTTCAAGAGTGGAACTGTTAGTTTGTGTCTTTGGGGTGCACCAAGAGGGCGAGCCAGGCAGACAGATTCAGGGTGTCATAAAGTTACCTCAGGGAAGGGGCAAGCTTTGACAGAAAGGGATTCTTAGAGGCAGAACTCCCTATACTGTGGACACAAGGGATAGTCTCAGATACAGCCCTGAACTTTAATAGGTACCTGGCCACAGTTGTGCTGGAAGAGGACTCTCTTTTGTATAAAAGAAGATGAAATAGAATAAAACCATTGAGTGCATGAGGGAATACAGAAAGGCTAAGGGGAGCAATAGGGGGGAAGCTCGGTTTACCCCAGACCATCCCTGTTAGTTCTTTTAATAAGTGAGAGGTAGATTAAATAAGATGGAAGCCAGGGTCTTTCGTCACACCCTGCAATGCAGGAATCCTTTGCCCAAGGTGGGGCTTGAACCGACAACCCTGAGATGAAGGATCTCATGCTCTACCAACTGAGCTATCCCAGAAGGTGAATGCATGAGGATTCCAAATGAGAGAAAAGTATGATCTCCCTAATTAGTCTCTTATTGTTTAAAAGAAAAACTCACGGTAACTGTCTGCTTCCTTTTCAGAGATATAAAGTGTGGCAAGTTATATTGTACAGGGGGTTCTCGAATGCCTTCAACTGGAAGTCTAGTGTCATTTGATACATGCAAAGGCAGTTTCCCAGGCAAGGACCAAGAAGATGGTGGAATGGTTGCCTCTGGAACAAAATGTGGAGAAGGCATGGTTAGTGATTCACATTCTCTTCCTTTGACGCACTGGTGTGGTCAGTGGGGAAGTTTCTCAAGCACAATTTCTGTAATGCAGTTGTTGGAATTGCTGCAAGGACAGAGTGAGCCGTTTCACACCGGTAGCCTGACAAGCTGGGCTGCACCTTTGGGGTTCATTTCATTTGTCAGCCATGCTTCTGATCCTACCTATGAACTGAGCCTGCTTCCAAGTTATGTTCACATACTTCAAATGTTGGCACAATAATATCCTGAATGCTATAGCTGGAAGATTTAATTCCACTACAATTTTTCTGAGCCTTTTTAAGGAGTGAAATTGGCATGCACTTATTGTTTGAAAGCAGAAGTCACCTACCTGGCCCTTGAATTCCTCTTGTGGTGCCTAGGAAGCCCTCTGACCCCACACTCTCTGCTTCCATGAGGTGATGAGGGTGGTTACCTTCTTCGTCCCTTGAAAAATGCCTAGGGCTGAAGGAGGCAGCTGGGAGAGTGATTCTCTTTCCCTCTCCCTATTTCTGCTCTAGGGTGCTTTACAAGGTTCAGATTAGTTCTACTGGATCTTTTCCTAGATGCCTTGGGAAAAGGAAGTGTGTGTGCACTTCTGTCTCACGTGGGGTGCTCAGTACTTTTTTTTAAAGGGGTACTGAAGGTACACAGTACCAGCATCTCTTTTTGTTGTTGTTAAAAAGTGTGGCACTTACTGTAACAACTTCATGGCGAGTACCAACACCTCATTTTGTAGAAAAGAAGCACTGGGGGTGCTCATCTGGGGTAGAAGGGAGAGAAGTGACCAGAGGAGGTGTCACCCACAGCACCCACTCAAAAATTCAAATGTGCCCATGAGCCTAAAAAACACTGATGACCCCTCTTCTAAAGTGGCATGGATCTTAAGATGGAGGTCAGAAGTTAGATTAGCTCAGTCATTACTGGCCATCGCCTCCCCAGCCAAGCATGTCTCTAGAGGACTCACAGGCTCAAGAAACTGACAAGTACCCCTTCTTTGAGGACACAACAAAGCTAGAAAGCTGCCATATCAGACTGTGATCTGAGCTGCCTACCAACATGGCGGGTGGGAGCACAGGGTCAGAAAGTTCTCTTATATGCAGTCACACTATTTGTACCTTAAGCCAGATATTATCTATACTACCTGGCTGAGGCTATCCATGTTCCCACACAGAAAAGGCTCTTTCACTTTACTCCCTACTTGAACCTTTTAATTGAAGCTTCAGTGGTGTTCAATTTTGCAGAAAAGAAAAGAAGCACCCCGCCCTGTTGATCATCTTTGGCATTTTGCTTTCAGGTCTGCAGCAAAGGGCAATGTGTCGAGATTGAGAGAGCCTACAGGTCCACCAACTGTTCTTCCAAGTGCCAAGGACATGCTGTAAGAGTTACATCATGGTTAAGGGAAGAATAATGGTGGCTGCTTTTTAGTGGCCTTTATAAACGTTCTGCTTAGGGACACACACCTTTCCTTCCTCTGTTGAGCACGTATGCCTGTATTCTTCACCCTTCCTCTCACAGTATTCTCCCAGGACCATGTTCCTCAATGAGTCACTGAATTTCTTCATTGGAGACTTTGGTTCTTTTGCTTTCCCCCATCTCTGCCCATGCCCAGTATTTCTCTTGTAGCTTCTGATGGATGCCAGTGCCCCAGTCCTGGTTGTCAATTACAAGATACATGTTGCTCTCTGATCTGTCTCTACTAGGGATGGGGGAGAGAAATGTGTTCAGTTGCATTTTAATGAGAATTGGAATGCAGCTATCCTTCAAAAGTTGCACTTATCCAAATTTTTTCAATGCAGTTGAAATACACATATTAGTGTGCAAAACTGCATTGTATTAGGGGGAATTTCCTGCAAAACTGCATATATTAGGCACAAATGCACACAACAAAGTTTATACTAGGAGAAAGAAACAAAAATGGATAGATTCACCCATCCCTGTATACTGGAGCCAATGAAGATGTATCTGGACATGTACTTGGGCTCACTGGTTGAGGTTAACCTTTGAGTCCCATGGCATGAAGATCCCACAGTTTGTTGCACTATCCAAAATGTGTGGAATTGGATACAAAGTCCTCTCTTGCTGGCAAAACCTGATCGTGGAAGCAAGCCCTGGATCAGATGGCATTGCACCAGTGTTTTTATTATTATTATTATTATTATTATTATTATTATTATTAATTAATTTATTTCATAAAATTTATTTACCACTTGATTGTAAAAAAACCTCAAAGTGGTCTACAAAAAAGAAATTATTAATTTAATATTATTACTACCGTATATTGTTATTAAATGTGTTATTTGGTTTTAAAAAATATATTATTATTTAATATTTATATCCTTCTACCAATAAGTACCCAGAGAAACTTACAAAAGAAGGGAAAAAGGAAACCCTAATAATACATTTAAGAACAAGCATGCATTACTAAAAAGGTTACAGCCAGCAAAATTGGTTTCCTCTTGAAAATCCTGGTGCTGAGAAGTGACCACACAATCAGGAAGGTTGGAGACAGTATCACAGTTTCTAAGGTTAGACAGGTCATCAGAGCTTGAACATAAGATCATGAGAAAAACCCTGTGGGGTCTGGCCAAAGGCCCATCTTGTCCAGCATCCTGTTCTCATAGCAGCCAACCAGATGCCCAGGGGAAGCTCACCAGAAGGACAGCAGCAGTCTCTCCACGGCTGGATTTCTGGCAATGGGTGTCCAGAGGTCTACTTCTGTAAATTGTGAGGGCCACTCCTTTCCACAAGGAGGCCTTGACCACCTTTGAATCTCAGGTAGACAAGATATTTTTGAAAGTTTCCCTCTTCTCAAAGAAGTCTCTGTGTGTGTGCAGTATTTTGACTAACAGCTGATGGCTTGCACCAATTTTGGGATTGACGGCAGTTTTGAAAATTTTGTTGGCCATCCCACCCCAGCCCATCCCACCCCAGGCACCACATTCATATTGGGAGAGCCATGCCTTTGTTATCTATATAATTTTGTAATTATTTTAAAATGTTTGTTTTATGATTTGCACTGCATCAAATAACACAACTGATCAAAAGGCAGGATAGACATCTTCCCAATATAAACAAACAAACAAACAAACAAACAAATCATGGTCTGCTTCTTTTCCATGTGCTCATTCTAGAGACTAATGCTAGGTCTGTGCTATCACAGGTATGTGACCATGAGCTGCTATGCCAGTGTGAAGAAGGATGGGCGCCACCAAATTGCGATGACCCCACAGCAAATAGATGTGAGTTAAAGCAGGAGCCCCCTGCCACACACCCCTTTCTTTTCACCTAACATAACCGTGGACTCTTTGTCATATGGCTAACAAAATGGCCTCTTCCCCAAATTTGCCACCCAATTCACAGATGACTAATGGGGGGATTTGGGCTATTGGGTGAGGACTTTTGAATGGATTTGGAGGCAGGCTTACTATTTCCAATGGGGGCAGCCAAGAGTGTTTAACCCTTTTAAAGCTCTAAACAGTAAAATGAAGGCAATGATGGAGCTATTCTCTGAAGCTACCAGTTTGGAGCTGACATGTTTCCCCCAGAATGCCCAAGATCCAGCATCATTCTGGAGTGTTCTGGGGTGAAAAATGGCAGCCACCAGCTGCTAAACAGAGCTTTATTGTTACCTTATTGGGAGTTTTTTTTTGGGGGGGGGCAACACAGCTTCTCTGCCACAAATGATAAACCTGCCTCACCATGAACACTTCCAAAAATCCCACCTGAAATATTGGCTGCTATTTCAGGGAACAACCCACCCTGTCCCAATATTGTTGAAAATTTGCAGCTGCAAACTCAGTTTGGCATTTACTATGTCACAGATGAGGAATAGGGAATCTTGAGGAAGCATGATTTCCAAGAATTGTCTCTCGGTATAATCTCAGATTTGTTTATGGCCTGTTCTTTTTTTGCAGATATCATCATCATTGTTGCAGTGTTGTTAGCCATTTTAGTCACAGCAGTCACCATCATTGTCTTGTTCCGGTACAAAATTTCAAAGAAGAAAAATAGTCCAAGGTGAATCTCTTAAGTGAAGAATTCTCAGCCAAACTTTTGCAAAAGGGTTTAACGGCTGGATTTGCTAAGTGCTCAATACTAGGAATGGCATGTGTGGCCAGACTGAACATTGGGATGGAAAGCCAACTCTGGCTAGTTTGAGCAGTAGAGTCTTAGATTTTGGATGCCAGAAACCTGCTGATTTGGAGCTATCTTTGCCTTGATTAAAAGCAGGAGTGGAGGACTTGCAGCTGTTCAGATTAGGGATGGCCAGAGCAGCCTATCTGTAGGCACTTGCACGATAAATTGTATGTGTTTTGTATTTATTGCTTTACAATGCATTTCTTCATAAAACACAGTTTTGTATGTCCGTTTCCTGTAAAGTAATGCACATTTGTATGTATTTTGTACCAAAACGGCAAGGCAAAATTCAAAGTGGAGAATTCATATGTGTATTCCAATTCACATATAAGTTTGAAACCAGTCTGGTTTACTTTAAAATAAAAATAAAATTACTTTAAAATACTGTAGGGCTAGACAACAAGCTCTTCTGGAATCAGTCCTCCTGATCAGGTATACCTCATTTCCTCTATGCTGCAATGGCAAAATCCAGAGCTTCCCCTCCAAGAGCCCCGTGTTCCTTTGGGAAAAAGGACAGAACATTATTATTATTATTATTATTCTGGACCAAACAATATATGATTCAGGAGAGACAGTGAAGGTCTCCATTCTCTGTCTCTTCTGCATCCTATTTTGTTTGACCAAGAGTTCTACATTTCTGGGTACAGAACACAGATGTTCTAAGTTATGAATTCAGTCCGCATGCTAATATTTACTGTTTTTTGATAGTGCCCACAAGAGTATGGCTGGATCCACAAACCATGCCTTCTCAGGTCAAGAACAGAAGAGAAGACAGCATCTTGGCCCTGTGCCTGGCCCTCCAGAGGTGAGAAGCAACACAAACTGTTTAAACATCTGGGCAAAAGCAATGTACCATTTGCAGTCCATTCACTTTGAATAAGGTTATCATAAACATTCTTCTCAATAATACTGACCTCAGGTGGTAGAGTTTCTATCAGTTTGGAAGTAAAATTGAGCTACACAAAATTTCTACATTCTTAGAGTACTTCTTAGGTAACCCAAGTTCCTAAGTTTGTAAAATAAATGAACAATATTTTTTAAAGAAAACAAAACAAAAACACCCTGACAAGGAATTGTAAGTTTCCAGGATATTCAGAATACTGAGGTGTCAGTAAAGCCATGGGAAGGAAGCTGAAGATGGCAGGCAGGGAGATGAAATTGGCCTAAAGAAGCCTTCAATGAGTTACAGGAAGTATCCAGAAGAGGAGGGTTAGGGATGCAAGTGAGCATGCTGTCAGTTTAACACCCTTTCCTGGCAGTGTGCAAGAATAATTCAGGTGAAAGAAAAGCAATCCTTTTTTTATTTTCCCATTCTAGGGAATCCACCCCATGCTATATACCAGAACAGTTTTGGCTCCATGGTCCAAATTCTTATCAGGATCCACCATACTGGCCAAATTTGATAGGTGGGTGAGGCTACCCACCTTTCAATTTCCTGAGTCACAAATGATGTCAAGGGATTTGGTGCTTTGACGTCCCAGAGCGATGACACTTTGCTCCAGTGGGCTTTGGCAAAGCACCACCCTTACCTTTATGACATCGGTATAGGGCGGGCCAGTATGGGGAAGGGTGGTGAGCCCAGATTGGCTCATGGGCCAGAGGTTCCTTACCCTGCTGTATAGCTATGCAAAATTGAGCCCATAGCATGATGTATTTATTTCATTCTTTATTTCATTTGTTAGTCCTTTTACACTAAAAAGTCTCAAAGTGAATTGACAAGATATAATACAAAAATAAAACTACTGGTAATTAAAAACCAAAAAAATAAAACAATGCAGCATATAAAATATCCTAAGATGTTCACCCAAGAACACAAATATAAAGGATGAGTTCTTCCCTACCTCACTGTGTTTATCTTGTATATGTTTTAATTTTCTACTGAAATATCTCTGACTTGCATCCAACTAAGTCACACTGAGAGTAGACCCATTGAAATCAATGGGCATGACCTGTTTAACCATCCACTGATTTCAGTGGATCTGCTCTGGGTTTGTTTTAATTTGATACCACTCATTGACTGTAGCCCTTGCACGTCTACCTTTCAGTCCTGAAATTACCGTTTATATGTTTCTCTAGCATGCTTGTGTAATGTGTGAGATTCATGTGACAACTGAGGATACCTCATTGCTGTTTTGAAAAGCAAAGATGGCACACTGTTTTAAAAGCTGTTTCCTGCTTTTAGGTCACCTCTTCCAGAGTTCTGCTCCCTCCACCTCCACCCCAAGCAAACAAACCACCAGTTTCTGTTGTAAGTAATATTAAATGAAATAGTTATTGCTTAAAATATGGACTACAACAACACTGGAAACTAGGATGCTTCTGGAATTAATTGTTTGTGAATTGCAACCTGAACTGACCAATCAGCACCAGCTGGATTGATGTACATATCAGAATACAGGTGTTCTTTGGATTTCACACTTCTCTGAATTTTGCTTAAGAATGTGCAAATGTGCAGATTTTGTGATAAAATAAAATACATTTAGAAATGCATCCTTTGAAAAAATGTTTAAAAATATGCATTGAAGTACACATTTTCATGTGGGTTTCTAAAACGAAAATTCACCAGATTAAATGCACAAAGGGGATGGAACAGAAAGCCTGCTAAATTGTCTCTGACCAAGATTAGATGGTACCATCCTTTCCTCCTAGTAACAGTAAAATCTAAACAACCCAACAAATGTAATGCAATATGCAATCTACACAATTATATCTCATCATTCTGACAAGGAAATATATTTATGCTAATAGCAATGCTTTAAAAAGTATGAAAACAATGTCAAAAATTCACAATACAATTGTATGCATTTCTGGTGAGAAGAAAATTCCACTGCATTTAATGTGACTTATTTTAGAGTAAACATGTGTACTGTTATGTTACCGCAGTTACTTTAAAACACACACACACACACACACACACACACACAACCACACACAAAAAATTAACATGTCACAGATAAACTTGAGGCAAAAACCTTTCTCCCCAGCATGGTGTTTTTCATGTTCATGGAAATTTTTGTTCTTTTAACCTGGGGAATGTTGAAACGTGTGTCTTTGTGATTTGTTGGGGTTCTAAAAAAATCAGTTGGCATGAAACTGTATTCAACTATTCTGCTTAATAGAAACACTAATCAAATGTTGCTTCCTATAATTCCTCAGCAAATTCCAGATGAACCATGCAACCACATATCAACCATGTATCAAAATGCCAGAATGGTAAGTTCCTAAATGAATCAAGAGTGCTATTATTTCCCTACTAATATTGACCATTGGAATTGCATTGGAGTTCCAGGGGGATCATATGGCACCATTTCTCAACTTACATATCTCAATCCATAGGAGAGTGAATAGGGTGTTAAATCCCATGTTTTTGAGGTCATGGAAACAAATGGGCATGTTTTAACTGGCTGACAAATAGAGTATACTGAATCAGCAGTTTATTCCATACAATTTATTTATTCCATTTATTCAAGGGTTGGACTATATGACTTTTTGGGCCCCTTCCAATTCTACAAGGATTCTATGAGCCTAAAAGGGATGCAGGTGGCGCTGTGGTCTTCAGCTTGCTGATCATAAGGTTGGCAGTTTGAATCTGCACGATGGTGTGAGCTCCTGTTGCTCTGTCCCAGCTCCTGCCAATATAGCAGTTCAAAAGCATGCCAGCACAAATAGATAAATAAAAAGGGTAAAGGCAAAGGGACCCCTGACCATTAGGTCCAGTTGTGACTGACTCTGGGGTTGTGGCACTCATCTCACTTTACTGGCCGAGGGAGCCGGCGTACAGCTTCCAGGTCATGTGGCCAGCATGACAAAGCCGCTTCTGGAGAACCAGAGCAGCGCACGGAAACGCCGTTTACCTTCCCGCTGTAGCGGTACCTATTTATTTACTTGCACTTTGACGTGCTTTTGAACTGCTAGGTTGGCAGGAGCTGGGACCGAGCAGCAGGAGCTCACCCCGCCGCAGGGATTCGAACCGCTGACCTTCTGATCAGCAAGCCCTAGGCTCTGTGGTTTAACCCACAGCACCACCTGTGTAGATAAATAGGTGCTGCTAAATGGCATTTCTGTGAGCACTCTGGTTTCCATCACAGTGTCCCATTGCACCAGATGCAGTTTAGTCATGCTGGTCACATGATCCAGAAAGCTGTCTGTCGACAAATGCTAGCTCCCTTGGCCTGAAAGCAGAGATAAAGGCCGCACCCCATAGTTGAATTTGACTGTATTTAACCATCCAGGGGCCCTTTATCTTTTTTCCTTTTTACACGATTGTGCAATGCTTGTCTAGATGAATAAAACAATGAGTTGGACTTCCAAAGCTATTTCACTCTGAGTCAACCCAGTATTGTCTATACCAGACATCCCCAAACTATGGCCCTCCAGATGTTTTGGCCTACAACTCCCATGATCACTAGCTAACAGGACCAGTGGTCGGGGAAGATGGGAATTGTAGTCCAAAACATCTGGAGGTCCGCAGTTTGGGGATGCCTGGTCTATACAAAGGCTGGGGAACCACCTTTGTCCAGTGAGCCAGATCAAACTAGGGCCACTCCTCCATAGGCCACTTTTGACTGGTGGGTAGCTCCACGCCATCATATGGAGCCATCAAATGACATAAGGTGAGCTTGCTGGAAAGCAGCAGGGCTTGTACCCAGTGCTGAATTCAAACAGTTCTGAATGCAAGAGCTATTGCCAAGGAAAAATTGGGAACACATTCCTGTGCTCATGACTGTTCATTGGCAGCTTAGGTTTTACCTCCCCCACTCCTATGACATCTGGTGAGTGGGCATGGCTTGCTTCAGCGAAGGTTTTCTTATGGTAGAGTTCACATAGCTTGTTGCATGGCCAGCACACAGCAGTAGTCCCTTTGAGTAGTCCCTTTTATGTGCACAGATCACACATCTACACCACCAATCTATATAGGTTTTATCTGTGGCAGATCTTGGGGTCTCAAATTCAGCAGCGCCCTGTGTCAGGCAAAAGTTCAGTGTCCTCCGCCTCTTGTGCTCTATTCTAAATCATAGTTTCAGCATCCCCTATGGTGTCCCTGAGGCTCTGTGCCCAGTGTGACTGAACCAGTTGTGCTTCCCTCGATCCACTTCTGGTTTTATACCAATTTAATTGTTGCAGCTTCCTGCAAAGAATCTTGGGCATTGTCGTTTGGGGAGATTGCTGAGAATTCTCTGTGAAGAGTGCTCTCTCCTCTCCTAAAAGAACTGCTGTTTCCAGAGAAAAGGAAATGAATGTTAAACTAGTATAAGTCTATGTTGCACACATAAGCCCTGACAACAAGCACACTTAGCTGGCAATTGCTGCAGACAGCTGAGTCAAATTCTGAGTATGAGCAAAACACAGAAAGCACTGCTCCTGCCTTGTTTTCTGTCCCCTGAAAAATTGTGCCTTCTTCAGATATCCTTGCCTGCAGTCTTGATATCTTTGTTGCTTACTATGTGGAAATGTTTTAGATAATCTCTGTTTTCTTTTATTCCAGCCAATTGTAAAGCCAAACATTCCTCCACCTCCAATTCCAACTTCCAAGCCAGGTTTTTCTCCGGTCAACAGCACAGTAAGTCAACTTCTTAACAGTCATTGCTTCAGGATTTCTTCTCTCCTTTCTAGCTGAATGCTGGTGGAACTATCACCAGAGTGAACCTTCTTCAATCAACTACCAGTATCTGAAGAAGTGTGCATGCACACGAAAGCTCATACCTATGACAAACTTAGTTGGTCTCTAAGGTGCTACTGGAAGGAATTTTTTTATTTTTTGTTTTGACTACGTCAGATCAACACAGCTACCTACCTGTTGTCCATTTTCACTTTTTTCCAGGGTGATGAGAGAGGCTGCAGTTAGAAAAAATGGCAGGGGTAGTTCAGATGCCATTGCCCCCAAAGTTAATGAGGCCCTCTGTTAACTACAGAAGCAGCCTCAAATCCTGATTTCAAATCCTGGTTAAGGGGGAACATTGGCAAAGGTTGACAGAAGAAATTTCAGCCATATTGAATGTGAATTGGTTGTAAATCTCCTTAAGATTTTGGGTTGCATCCAACTAAGTTTTATTCAGGGTAGACTCACTGAAATTAATGAACCTACCGTAAGTTAGCCACATCCATTAACTTCAATGGGTCTTCTCTAAGTATGACTGGTATTGGATATAAAGTTTTTAACAAATGCAAATCATCTTCATCATCTGCTTTTAAGACTGCTGTTTGTTTTTACCTTATTTTGTACTGTGCTGATTTTGTGCACTTTTGAGAAGGCAGGATAAATCTTCATTGTGATTAATATCATATTTATTTACTCATTGCGTTAATATTAATTGGAATTGGAATTTTCAAATAAACTCCAAATAAGCTGCCTGGATGGGTTTGTTGTGTTGAAGAGAGAAAATGGGGTGACTGACATCTGATCAGGAAAATGTGGCCCTTCTCTTACAGGCAGCAGCAATGATGTCAACTCCTTCTCCCCACTTCAAACGTAAGACAGCTCCTCCACCTCCGCCCCAGGTAAGGAGCACCAAGATTCACAAGGAAGCTGCTGAACTGCAGAGTGCCCTCTCACCCACTGTTGGAGGCAGGATGTCTTTGAATGATGGCTGCTGGGAGCTGCAGGTTGGGAGTGTGCTGTAGGGCTCAGGTTCTGCTTCTGGGCTTCTGGGTTGGCCACTGCAAGGACAGCATGCTGGGCAAGAGGGACCCTGTGGCCTCATCTATCAGGGGAAGACCCAGCAGCCATTTTCTTCATTCCTGTGGCATTGTGCTCAACCCTAACCTTTTGTTCCCTGAGGCACAGAACATGTGCATTGCACCTGAGGGGAGGAAGCCATTTGAGGAGCTTAGCCTGCAAGCAGAACCTGAGCACAAGCGCACTCTCCCCACCGCAGTTCCCAGCAGATGTTGTTCAGAGCCATGGTGTCCCCAACAGTGTGCATAGAACACAGCCGTTGTGGCTGATAGCCAGGGGTAGCTTTATCCTCCATCAAGCTGTCTAGTTTTCTTGTAAAGCCATCCACGTTTGTGACCATCCCTACCTCTTGTTCAAGGGAGAAAGGCAGGAATAATTTGAGGATGTGGCACACCACAGAAATTGATGGTGGAGCTGTATACATACATACAGGCCCCACTTACTGAGCACAATGTGTTTCCTAGAAATCATTCGGTCCGCAAGCATTTACATGAGTCCAAGATTTCTACTGATACCTATGGGGAAATTTCTAATGTGTTCCAGACCGTGGAATTTTGACACCCCCCCCGGCTCACTAATTTTGACCCCCCCCCGGCTCACTAATTTGTTTTATCACTACCCCTCCCTCCCTCCATTCCTCAGCTAACCAACAAAAGGCAAACAAGTAAGTAAAAGGTGCTCTCTGTTGGATAGCTGAATCTGTGGGATCAGAGCAAAGGTGAAGAGCAATATCAATCAATCTACAGAGCTTTAAGAGTGGTGGGGTGCTCTCCGCAAGAAATGGTGCTGCTTACTCTGAGCTGTACATATTTCAGTCTTTATTTACATGTATGTACAAAAGCAGTACATCAGGGACCCAGGTGGCGCTGTGGGTTAAACCACTGAGCCTAGGGCTTGCCGATCAGATGGTCAGCGGTTCGAATCCCTGTGACGGGGTGAGCTCCCGTTGCTCGGTCCCAGCTCCTGCCAACCTAGCAGTTCGAAAGCACATCAAAATGCAAGTAGATAAATAGGAACCGCTCCAGCGGGAAGGTAAACGGCGTTTCCATGTGCTGCTCTGGTTTGCCAGAAGCGGCTTTGTCATGCTGGCCACATGACCTGGAAGCTATACGCCGGCTCCCTCGACCAATAATGCGAGATGAGCGCGCAACCCCAGAGTCGGTCACGACTGCACCTAATGGTCAGGGGTCCCTTTACCTTTACAAAAGCAGTAGACATCATTCAGCCATCTGTACTATCGGGCTCAGATCCAGGAAGAAACTTTTGGCGGCTTTTTCTCCAACATAAAAGCTTAGGGAGCCCTAATCTCCGCCTCTACATTCTACGTTTCAACTCCTACCTCTCCCTTGCTGACGGGACCTGCGTAGCCTCCCCCTCTGTTCCCGAGCTGGTGGAGCGGTGTTTGGGCTCTGGCTGAGCGTCAGCGAGCCCCTTCACTCCATGGCTGCTTCCTGCCACCCCTCCCCTTCTCCTTCTGCCATTTCCTGTCCCTCTCCTCCCAGCTGTTCCTGCCTAGCCTCCTCCTCCCTCTCTCCCCTCAAGGTGTTGCTGGGCAGTCCCATGACAGTAGCCAGAGAAATATGATGGAGGAGTTTCATTATTTTGTTTGTTTTTAAGATCCTATTTTCACATTTCTTATAAGTTTGTATGTATAATGATTTTATTATTGCTTTTATTGGGCTTTTATGCAAGCTGCTTTGAGCACCTCCATTTTTGTATAACTAGCTGAATCAAACTAAAATAGCTAAAAAATAAATAGTGTCCTTAGGGAACTTGGGAAACTTTGTTTTTCTTCTCTTTGACTTCAGCATCTCTTTGCTTTGTCTTAGGCATTGAAGCCCCCAGGTAACCCCAAGATATGAAGCAAATGAAGGACCAAACCAAATCCTGTTCTCCAGTTACAAGGAACCTTCCCCCCATCACCAATTCCCCATGGCTTTTCCATCTGTGAAGAAAACAGAACAAGCTTTGTTTTTAAAGGTCTAATGGTTTTGTCTGCAAAAGGAATTGAAGCATTTGCGTTCAGAGTATTGTTGCCTGCAATCCTCCTGACTCTTCAGAAAGTAACTGAAAGGTGCAATACTCAAGCATTTTGCAGTATATCCATAGTGATAGAATCATGATTTAGGAGATCCTGGTACAAAAGAAACGGTGAACTGAGCCACGTAGTTTTAAGCAATGAAGTTTCTTTCTGGGCCAGTGGTCTCCATGCCAGTTGTGATCGCCCATCACTGCCATCTGTGGACAAGACATGAGGTTTTTGGAGGCTGCTCAAAGCTTTATGGGATTAGGAGTGGGATTTTTCCCTGACTACTGAACTGCTCATCTTATTTTCGTGGAGTGAGAGCATACCACTATGCCTTGAACAATCCCTCAAAACAATGCAGGCTATTATTAAAATGGGGGAAAGTCAATCTGTTTGACCCTTCTCTCCACCTTCATGCGTCCACAAACCATTACTTTCTCAGAATGCTCAGACTCCAAATCTCTTGTGCTTCACACATTTATTGCTAAACAGCTTCGATAATGTGCAATGGTACTAGTGTTGCCAGCTTATTTTACCAGCACTGCTCCTGTGCATTTAACAACAGCTTGATCTGCAGATATGTGCAGGTGACTGTGTTTCTCTCTCAAATGCTGATTCTTTCAATCCAAGCTGCTGTTAAAGGCAGAGGAGCAGGGCAGTTGGCAACCTTAAATGATAGAAGGAATCCTTGTAAGCTCTTGCTTAGACTAGAGTGCCATTTTAAATAGTTTATTTATCATAGAGTGTAAACTTAAGAAACACTACAATTCAAATGCTCACATATGCTTTAAGCATCTGATTTGTACGTGGCTGTGAAATAAGTTGGAATACAACAGTATATTCTTTCTTTTTGGGTTAACTCTATGAAAAGGTCAGTAGTGAAACAATTACTGTAGAAATTAGGGGGCAGCAATGGGATCCAATGTACTGATGTGTAATATCAAAAAAAATCAGGTACACCAACACAACTAGAAGTATAGACTTGTTAGGTCAGAACAATTATCTTTCAGCATTTTTTTAAAATAAGGATGTTCTGAAAGTATCCTCTTTTTGGAGTTCAGAATTATCTACTTGTCTTAATTCTGAAGTGCAATTCTTGATTCTCCATTGCTTGCTCACTCTCCTCACACGGAACACTGTGCCCACAGTTTACTTACTTTTCAGTTACTTCATGTCTCCTCCCTTCTCTGCATCACTAAAGCAAGCATGATGTGATCATATGCACAGTTGCATCAAGATTCCTTGGCTGGTGTTTTTCCCATGTGACATGTGTTGTGTATCATGTCACAACAACATGCATGCATGCATCAGTAATACACCCTGCATTGTAGTGAGGGATGTGATCATATCAGGATTGCTTTTCTGCAGTGTTTTACTGAGACAGATATGCACATCAGGACTGGAAAAGTGGTAGACGGAAGATGCATATGAACCGAAGCAAATGGTGTGGTTTGATTGTGAAATTAATTACAGATTTTTCCCTGGTTAAATTGGAATTTGGGAAGAGCAGAACTCAGGGCTGGCTGGAACAGAAATGCCATCAGAGCAGGACTTTAGGGCAGATAACAAGGGGTTTGACTCAGCAGAATGAACAAGTGGACCCATGACTGCAGAAGGATTGGTTTAGCCACATTTTGAAGTAAGCACATTACAATGTAAAACCAGGGAACAGTCTAAATTGCCTAACTGGAAAGCTCACCTATATTCCTTGACCCACAAGCTGTACAGAGCTCTCTGGAGGAAGATCAGGTCGAAAGAGTAATCTATGAAATTAAAGGATACCACGCAAGGCGCAGAATCAAAAATCCATAGCACGTGTGTCTTCCTGGACCAGCATTCTCAACCACCTGTTCATGTTTTTTGTTACATTCACAGCACAGATAAGCCCTCAAAATATTTCTGATACAGTCTTCAAATTTGAGCACAATGCAAAGAGTACATACAATCAGAATACTGTGTATACAGAGAGCTGTAAGATGGTCTTTATTTATCAATAGTTCGGATGCAACTAGAGTTTGGGTCTTAAATACAAGAATTGTGAAGGTGGAGTCATGGTGAGCATTTATGGAAAAGCAGCAGCAGTGGGGAAGGAGTTAACCCTCCCTGCTGCTTTTTCTCTACAGCCAGCGCCACATTCACAGTGGTGCAGACAGTTCCTCCCCGCAGGGCACTGAGCTGACAGGGCACAAAATTGAGAAGATCCATTTGGGGGGCAGAAATCTTTGGTCTTGCACATGGCACCATGCTACAAAAGATTACCAAGTCCACCTCTTCTGAAGCCCCTTCTAATCTAGTATCCCCACTGTTTAGCTCAGAGGTACTAGAGTGGCGAGTGTGTTAGAGAGAGAGAGAGAGAGAGAGAGAGAGAGAGAGAGAGAGAGAGAGAGAGAGAGAGAGAGAGATTCCCTGCAAGTAGAGCAAATAAAGCAAGGAGCCAAGTTGGTTACAACATTTCCCCTGGCTGTGTTGCTTTTCTGCTTGCAGGGAGTGCTTCGACATGGGGAACACACTCAAATGGCACCTGCCTCCCACCTTCAGCCTCAAGCAGTCCCGTCTATTCTGCCATCCCCTTCAGGGTTCTACCGCCTCATTCTGCTGCTTGTGGACATTAAGCCTTAGAGATCAGGTTTCTTGGCCTGAGGAGGAGGAGGAGGCAGGCAGGCAAGAAGAGGAAAAGCAGGGGTAAGGGAATCGTTGGGCATCACCAATTCTCCCTCGCAGCTGTCCCTGCCTATAAGCCAGACTCACAAATAGAAGATTGCCAAGTTTCAGCTACAGGTCACATATTTAGAGAGTTACAGTGGTACCTCTGGTTAAGAACTTAATTCGTTCTGGAGGTCTGTTCTTAACCTGAAACTGTTCTTAACCTGAGGTACCAGGTTAGCTAATGGGGCCTCCCGCTGCTGCCCCACTGCGATTTCTGTTCTCATCCTGAGGCAAAGTTCTTAACCCGAGGTACTATTTCTGGGTTACCTGAAGTGTCTGTAACCCGAGGTACCACTGTATAATGTTTAAACACAAAGATAAAATCACCGCCCTGTCAACTCCCAACTCTGCTTTTAAAGCTCAGGTGTCTGGGGACGGCATCCCTGCACATTCCAGGCAGGAAAAGAGCTCATGGAGGGTATGGAGCAGAGCCACTGCCTTTAACAGCATGCATGGAATCTCTTGCAGTTGTGCTCTCAGATGCATCCTCCATGCATTTCAATGGGGGCCAGGTCAAGAAAGTTTCTTGCTAGCTCATATCCCTTTTCTCCAGCCATGAGTTTCCTATTGATTATTTCTTCTGTGCTGTGTTTCCCCACCCCACCTCGGAGGAGCTTTTTTTTTTTTAATGTAAGTGATTTTGCATCTGGTGAATGGAGATTTTGAAATGTTATATTGTTATCTATGGAGAAAGTGTATTTACAAATATATCTGTATTTAAAATGTTATTATATAAAGTTAAACTTTTCTGGAAGAGACAAAACCCCTGCAGTAGAGTATTAAGTCTTGTCTATTTATCCATCATTTTATTTTGTTTAAATTGCTTCTATGCCGATTTACATTTCTGAAAAATGTCTGGATGGTTTATGGCAGGCATCCCCAAACTTTGGCCCTCCAGATGTTTTGAACTACAATTCCCATCTTCCCTGACCACTGGTCCTGTTAGCTAGGGATCATGGGAGTTGTAGGCCAAAACATCTGGAGGGGCGCAGTTTGGGGATGCCTGGTTTATGGCCCTATCTCAGCATGGCAAATAGAGAATGTTGCAGAATGTCAAAACAAAGCCTAATACAGAGTCCAGAGGATGAAACCATTATTCAGAGCTCTCCTAGTTAAAACAGAATAGATGACACATGTCTGACAGTACTGAACAACTCTTTCTCCCTTTTTAATAATAACAACATGGGGAGGGGGGGTGACAGATCAGGATTGGGATGGCAGGACTCTCCTCCCTGCACTGCAGTCTCAACAAAAATCTCACACCCCTTTCCTGCAAGGCCAGATTAAAGTGATGGGGCCGGTGCTTCCCTGTTCCTTGCCATGCCCCACCTAGACTTTAGGTCAAAACAGTACTTCAGAACTGTACACCTATGTATCTGCAAAGCAGCCCTGACATCTACTGTTTAAAATCTACAACTACATTCCAAAAAGAGATGTAGCATTTTCATATTACTTTTTCTTCTGGTGAAAAGAGCTGTGAGCAACTCAAATGCTGGAATGAAGCATGAAGTGCAGAAGACACAGGACAGACAAAAGGAACTAAACTATATGGAACGTGCTCCACCAAGAGGTAGTGATGGTCACCAGTTTGGATTGTCTATAAATGGATCATTAGACAGATTCATGGGGGATGAGGCTACCAATGGCTACTAGTCACAATGGCTATCTTCTCCTTCCACTGTTGGAGGCAGTATGTCTCTGAATGCAACCTCAAGCAATCAGTTATGATATGATCACAGACCTGCTAAGCGGAATACTGGTTACTGGGAATTGCAGGTGGGGAGAGCCCTGCTGCACTCACTTCCTGCTTGGGGGCATCACATAGGTACATGGTTGGCCACTGGACCATCTTCTTACATTCTTATGCAAGTAACTAAACAGAGCTCCCCACTAGCTATGTGAATCCTGCCAAGAGAGGCTCAATATACTTTTTTTCAGTTGGCATCCAGAGACTTGGGATTTTTTTTAAGCAAAAGCTGAATGGCCATCTGTCATGGATGCTTTAGCTGAGTTTCCTGCATTGTGGGGGGTTGGACTAGATGACCCTTGGGGTCCCTTCCAACACTACAATTCCGTGATTCTATGCTTTTATGACTGCAAAGGGAAAGGGAGGGGTGCAAGTGCCAAGACCCTGGCAGGCCACGGTACATGATTGGTGGGGATTGTTCAGCCTGGCAAGTCACATGTTGTGTGGGCCTGCCTTAGGCATCTTCATATGTTTTGCCACTACTCTGCAGCCTTCCCAGCTGCCCGAGCTTCCTGATCTGATAAAGTCCTTGGGAGGAATTACCTCTTGATGGCATCCTATGGTCTTTAACTGAACCCTGGGCACCTGGAAGGCTCTTGACAAGCAACAACATAGAACTGAAGCCCTCTGCTCTCAGTCAGTTATGTGGATGCTGCTGGACCACAACTCCCATCATCCTGAATCATAGGCCATGTTGTCTGGGGCTGAGATGTATTGCAGTCCAACAACATCTGGAGGGCTACAGGCTCCCTACTCATGTTCTAGTGCAGGGGTCAGCAACCTTTTTCAGCCATGGGCCAGTCCACTGTCCCTCAGACCATGTGGTGGGCCGGACTATATTTTTTGGGGGGAATGAACAAATTCCTATGCCCCACCCCACAAATAACTGAGAGATGCATTTCAAATAAAAGGACACATTCTACTCATGTAAAAACACACTGATTGTCCGTGGGCCGGATTGAGAAGGCAATTGGGCCGCATCTGGCCCCCGGGCCTTAGTTTGCCTACCCCTGTTCTAGTGTCTACATTTCACCTTTTTCCTGCATCATGACCACAAGGTGGAGCAAGAGGACAACACAGCCTGCAAGGAATTACACCCACCCACACCAATTTTGCATTACGGTAACAGCTGACAAACTTCACTTACTCCTAACTAATTATGAATCTTGGTACATTTCCTGTTGGAGACATGTGTATTAACCATGACAGCTTTAACCTAAAAGCACAGAAGTCTCAGACAGTCTGGCACCAAAACCAATCAATAGGTAAAGACCATTTCTTCCAATAATGCATCACCACAGGAATTATACGTGCAGGAAGACCGGGGCAAAGAAGGAGCTGTGATTTTGCATCTTTTCATAAACTTAACCTGGGCTCCAGACTATCTGACTGACTGCAGAGTTCAGAAGGGAAGGAGGCTGAGTAAAGATGGCAAGACCTTTGGCAGGGGGCTGGGGGCTGAAGCCAAGATGGTGGTGGTGGGGATTGGATTCAGTTTGCATTTAAAGGTGAACCAACTTAATCCACACTTTCCAATAGAATGCAATGTGGCAGGGGATATTTTTCAGGCCATGGACCATGTTACCTTCTGGGCAACTTTTGAGGACCACCTGCCAATGGTGGACAGGGCCAGATGCATAGATAGATGGAGCAAGGAATGTAAATGTGTCATGGATTGGCTAGATGCAGAAGAGTGGTGGGAGGCACCATCTGGGGAGGCCCCAAGGGAAGAAGGCTTGGAGCCAGGAGATTGGTGGTGGGATGATGATGAGTGGTCAGAGGGAGAAGAGTGAAAAGAGTGAGAAGAGGAGGTGTCGGAAGCTGAAGAGGTAACAGGACTTAGTGGGCAGGGAGAGGCTGTGGCAGAAAGCAGTCCAGAACCAGAGGCAGAAGTGGAGGCTGGAGAAGAGAGGAGTCAAGAGGCAGAGATCAGGCAGACTGTGAAAGAAACCAGGGAGCCTTCCCCTTCTGCTGTGACCAGATGCCCTCACTACTGGTCTCCCAGAACATGAAGAGGAATGAAGAGGGTGGAGCAAAGAGAGAAGACAAAGGAGTCCCAGGTGGCTTGGGAAGGACCTCAGAAAGGAGGAGACTTAGGGAACTGTGGGAAGGCAGGGACCTTCAGTCCTCGCAACTGCCTCATTGGAGCAAGATCTACTGTAGAGAGTCACTGGGCTCATTAGGCCTGGGCTGTTTTGTTTCTTTGAATAAAGAGTTAACTTCACTGGCATCTGGTGAGTTATTACTTACCCTGGCACTCTCCTCTGACATAATGTTACCTTCGTACAGTAGGTTGGGGTTTTTGTCCCTCTGCCCTCTGTCTGGGCAACCAAGAATCATTAACAGGGTTCAAGGACACATTCCAACCTGACAAAAGCATTTGGGGTGTGAAGCAGGGCTAATAATGCAGGGCATGTGAGTTCTAAGAGTCAGATATACAGTGGTACCTCAGTTTACAAACACAATTGGTTCCGGAAGTCTGTACTTAACCTGAAGCGTACTTAACCTGAAGCGAACTTTCACATTGAAAGTAATGGAAAGTGGATTAATCTGTTCCAGACGGGTCTGCGGAGTACTTAAACTGAAAATACTCAAACCGAGACGTACTTAAACCAAGGTATGACTGTAGTGGCCTGGAAGGGCAATACAAGAACTGAAAGACAGCCATCTTTCAAAATTTGCAGTTATTTAAAATTTCCTGTCCCACTCAGGAAACCCAGCCAGATGGGTGGGGTATTAACAACAACAACAACAACAACAACAACAACAACAACAACAAACAACAACACTGTTCTAAGTTGTTTATTGTTGTTGTTATTATTATTATTATTATTATTATTATTATTATTATTATTATTATTTCTATATTCCCATTGTCAAAATATATCTGTGCAGCATACAGCATTAAAACATAGAACAGTGTTAATATTTACAGAAAATTTTCAGAAAAAGTGATAGGCTAATTCAGAGGAAAAAAGGAAAAATTAGCTTCCAAAGCATAAAGAGATCCACAAGCAATACTTGAAAGTGGAAAGTGAGGGTGCCTGCTTTTAGTGCCTGCTAATCCTGATGCCTATTTGCTGCCTCCAGCATCATAAGATTCTGAATACCAGGGGGGGGGGAGTGCTGCTGCTCTCAGGTCCTTCACATGGGTTTCTGGTTGGCTATTCAATGAACAGGGTGCTGGACCAGATGGGCCACTGACCTGATCCAATGGGATCTTCCTACATTCTTAATCTCTGCTGGAAGAGTCTTCCACAGCATGGGACCAACAACACCACTAAATGCCCTCTGTAACACAGGAAACAACCAACACAGGGGGCAACTCCTCTGGAGTTTGCACACCACCACAGGACACCACAGGGCACAGGAAAAATAATCCCTCTCTCCTGAGTGTTGTGTGGTTAATAGAGCTATATTCTCTTTCCTCTGCTTCCACCCACATCCCACAGCATGCCAAGCTATTACCAGACGTAGAGAATCATTAGAAACTCCTAAATGCCCAATCAGTGTTTGCTTTTATTCAAGTGCACGTTAAGCAAGCTCTGAGCTCAAGTGAATTGCACCTAAGTTAGGTGGGTATTTGGGAGAGTAATAGAAGGGGGGATTCCTAACAAGTTCCATAGCAATCCCTCTTCCTAGTAGTTTGGACAGGAATCTCTACCACATATTATTACCTTCGTTTCTCAAACCCTCTCAGGGTACATGCTTCTTTTTTATCCTCACAACTACCCAAATCAGTTCAAGGCCTGGATCTGAGTCACATCAGCCCTGGATTGGCCCAGGTTGGGGGTCAACCTAAAGTCCTGGACTGGAACCCAGATCAGGTCAAGAGGGTGTGCACAGCCCTAATAACAACTGGTTTGAGTCTTCTAGGGCAGCCTTCCCAACCTGGTGCCCTCCAGATGTTTTTGGACAACAACTGCAACCAGCCTCAGACAGCATGACCAATGGTCAGGGATGATGGGAGTTCTACCCCAACAGTATCTAGAGAGCCTAACCTAGAAACCTTTATGACTCAGATGGGATTTAAGCTCAAGGCACCCCAGTCCAAGTCAACACTTGAAGCCACTACACCACACTTGTGTAAATCAGTGGATGGGTCACCAAAGCGACCCAGTGAAATGGGGTGGGGGGTGGGGGGGCTTGACTCCTCAAATTCTTTAAAAAAAAAAACAACCGAACACCTCCAAAATAGTTATGCAGTATCTTAGTTTGAAACCTCTTGCAATTTTCAATCTCAGCCATCAGATATGTATTACTGGTAGATAAAGGGCTTTCATGGTTAATTACTAGCTTATTGACAGCCTCCCCAGGGTTGCCTAAATGGTGCCTCCCATCTCCATACATGAGATGAGCCTGTGCACTCAAAGACAAGAAAATGGGCCAGCCAGCAAGGACTGGGACCACCCGATGGGTTTGAGAGTATTCTTCAGGGGGAGGAAACCAGGATATTGACACATAGTAACTGACACGAGATCCATAAATAATTCTCTGTAATGCATGACCTCTGCTTTCCAGGAGTCTCCAGAGTGGGGAAAGGCAAAGGTTAGGATATTGACTGATGCATCGATAACCACTATTGGGGGAAAGAAAATAAGTTTCTGTGGGATTTCTCTCTCTCTCTCTCTTTCCCTCTCTCTTTGAATAGCAGAATTCTTTTATCCTCTAACAGAAAAGACAAGAACCACAACAGCAAACCACTGCAGCACTGTCTTGGTGTGATAGACTTTGGATTCAGCAGAGAAAGACAGAAAAGGATGATTTAGAGCAGGCATCCCCAAACTGCGGCCCTCCAGATGTTTTGGCCTACAACCCCCATGATCCCTAGCTAACAGGACCAGTGGTCGGGGAAGATGGGAATTGTAGTCCAAAACATCTGAAGGGCCGAAGTTTGGGGATGCCTGATTTAGAGTATGGGTGGCGAACTGGATCTGACTGGCCAGATCATTATCTCTCCCACCTACTGTGGGTCAAGTCTGTCACCTAGTACCACAGTGATGTTGAGAGACTTGTATTTGCCCACATGGTTTGAAATCAAACTGTGCCGGGAAAAACAGTCCACAAGGAGCCAAAGATGAGCCGATTGTTGGGTCCTGCAGTGTGTTGTGCACAGGGCTCTGCAAGACTTGACAACCAGCTGATTGCTGGACCTCGGGGCTTTACAGGTGCCCCAATCATCTGATCAACAGTGTCTGAAAGCCCCTTTTCCGATAAGCCAGGGTAAGTAGGCATGGTTTGGTTGAAATGGCTTCAAGGTTCAAGTAGAGAGGCCTGGTGAGCCCAGTGCTGATTTAGAGAAGAAATCAATGACTATGAAATGGAGCCAACAGAGAAGCTGTGCCTTTAAGACTTGAGCGTACAGCCTCTGTCACCTCTGGAGGGCAAAGACACCAAAGTCCATGAAGTTCCAATAAACTTGGAGTTTCTTTGTAAGCCCTCAAAACACAGCACTGGGGGGGGGCAGGTGGAGGTGAGAAGGCAAAAATTTTCTTGATCCAAAGCTAGTCCTTCTACTGGCAAGTTGTGACGAGAACCCTGATCTAGGCTGGTTTCCTGTGCCAGTCTGGTACTGGCAGAGCAAACACAGAGACCTTTCCTCTGCCCCCCCCCTACTTGTGTCCTGTCCCGCATGAAAGGCTGAGCTCTTGTCTGGATGTGACTGTGGCTCCACTGTTTTATTAAGCTCTGATGCTGCCTGTCAGGAGTTATGATTGTTTCCTTAGTGTGGCACTCAGAAAATCTGGAGTTTTAGCAATCATAAACACAAATAGTATGGCAGCACAAACAGGATCAATCAACATCTGACAGGGCCAAGCAAATTTTGTCATAGGGAAATAAAAGGGAGGACTTCCCCTGAGCATGCGGCTATTCAGAATGCTACTGTGGATGAGAAAGTTGCCACAAGTTCTCTACCCCCCCCCCCCAAAACAATGCTGAGCTAACAGCAAAGCCAGGAGGGCACTGAACACCACAGTCTCCTCAGAAAGTGTGTCCCCTGCAGCAGCAGGAAAACCCTGTCCTTAAGAGAACTGCTGACGAGCCCTCATGTCTGAATCATCCGGTGATCACCCGATCTTTGGGACGCCTGTAATTTGCCAGAAATGATCATACCAGCATCAGCCGTGCTCTGCAGTACAGAGTGATGTGGAAAACGGAGCTAAAATATTAATAATACTAGAGTGCAGTTCAGGCAGAATACATATACAGTTTGTAGCTAAAAGAAGCACAGGAAAGATGAAGGGAGGTGAATCACCCATTTTCATGCAAATGTAGTCATAAAGTTATAGAGCTGGAAGGGAACCTGGACCTATCTAGTCCAATCCCCTGCAATGCAGGAATCTCATCCTAAAGCATCCATGACATTGCAGGTGTTAGGTCTGTTTCTTACTACCATATGATAAAATCTGAATCAGTGCAGCACATCTTCGTTCCATAGTGCTGATCTCTGTACCATGATGAAAATGGCTGCAAGCCCTTGCTGATACTGAACCTACCAAATTCACCCCTTGCAAAATGCTATTTACCACATCAACTCCCATCATTACTAATTTTGGAAAGTAGAGTTGAGTCAGGACTACCCAAAAGATGTCACAAATATTTTCAAATATACTCCCCAACCCTCTCCTTCTGTTGCCCCCCTGCTACCATTGGGCAATCCTCTCCATTTCAGTGTTTCCCCCCTGCAGAACATGTGCTTATTCATTTACATTACCATTACTTGCCCACACTCTTTGTGGCTCTCACTTGCCCTCAGAGATGCCATTACATAACTAACTCTGGTTATACATAGCTGCCAAGTACCCTGTTTTCCCCGGGAAACCCCCGTTTTTACTTACCTTTTCCCGGTGGTCCCCCGTATCACTTCGTCTCCCGTTTTTCTCCGTTATTTTCTCCTGCCGGCGGCCATTTTTTTCTTTCCGATTTGCCCTTCTATGGGCACCAAAAATGGCCGCCGACGGCTTCAAAAGTCGCATCTATGCATGTCCGGAAGTGCATAGACGTGACTTCCAGTGTCGGCGGCGGCCATTTTTGGTGCCCATAGATGGGCAGAGTGACACCGGAAGTTGCATCAACGCACTTCTGGACATGCGTACAAGCGACTTTCGAAGCCGGCAGCGGCCATTTTTGGTGCCCATAGAAGGGCAAAGCGACACCGGAAGTTACGTCGACGCAACTTCCGGTGTCACACAGCTGCCGGTCCCGGATTCTGCAGTCCGGGACTTGGAAGGTATGGTTATAGCATCATGACATCATCCCATTCACTGCATGGATCCTGCCTGACTGAGTAGCATCATGTGTGACAAACAACACAGAACATATCCATAGGAAAATGGTGCACAATGCCTTGAATTGTGATCACCAAACTTTTTGGGCCAGTGAGGCACATTTGGAATGTTGAGAAAGTGCCATGAGCACAAGTTCCCAAAGGGCTGCCATGCTTAACACAAAATGGCTGCTATGGAGAGGCTGAGTGAAGAGGAACTGAGCAGGAAGAGCAAACAATTTCCCATGTACATAGGAGATCTGAGGGGGTGTTTACTGAGACCTTTAGCATGATGCACTGTAGACGGCACTGGTGGGCACAGTGATGCCCACAAGCACCACATTGGTGACCTCTGCCTTAAATGAGCCAACGTTTAATAAGCCAAGAAGGAAAATGAAGCAACAGCTGGAGAGTGGAATAAATGCACAAATCCAGCAGCAGGCAGAAGAAATGATGGCTTTGCAAAGTATTGGAGGGAAAGGTGACTAGCCACACACTATAAGAGGCAAGACCCAAATCTGCTGCAAGTGTGTTGTCCATACACAGAGGATTCTCATTGTCTCAACATATCTATTTCCTCCCACTTAGTCCTTCTCTCCAATTCTCCCCTTGTACACCCAATTTAAAAGCCACATTTTAAGCTCATCTTTGGGTGAGATGCATGTAATCTCCCCCCCCCCCACATACACACCAGCAGCAGCCTGAAAGCAATGGAATGGAAGCTCCTCATTACTTATTTAAAAGGTGGAAACCAGAATGGATTTTTCCCTGAGATATATTTCAGCCCTTTGGTCAGAGAATCAACAAGGGAGGAGGAGGAGGAGGAGGAGGAGGAGGAGGAGGAGGAGGAGGAGGAGGAGGAGGAGGAGGAGGAGAGTTTGGATTTGATATCCCACTTTATCACTCCCCTAAGGAGTCTCAAAGCAGCTAACATTCTCCTTTCCCTTCCTCCCCCACAACAAACAATCTGTGAGGTGAGTGGGGCTGAGAGACTTCAGAGAAGTGTGACTCAGAGAAAGAAAGACTCTTTCCCACACCTCTCGAAAATGACCCCTCCCCTTATGATTTGGGGGAATCTCTCATCTATTCTCATGACTGCTAAAGGTTATTTTAATGAAAATGCGCAGGGAGAAGAATGCTGTTAAACAGTAACCAAGAAGTCGTACTATATTATATAGCAAACCATGACTCTGGAAACAATGTTTTAAATGTGATCTTGAAGGGAGGGGTTCGGGGAAGGGAGAATTTTTGTCGATGGAGCACACCAAGGCTGCCCTGCCATGTTCCGCCCTCGTTCTGCCCTCTTTTGCCTGTATATTTGTGTAACGTGTGCATAAAAGTGGATGTGTTCATGAAAATAATGCAAAAAGGAAAAAAGGAAAAAAAACATGTGGAAATGGAAAGCTTCTTGTAAAAATGATATATCAAGAAAAAAGCACACGAAAATGCTGACACACAAAAGTTCATGAAGACATTTTTGAAAAATTGTGAACTGATAACAGAAATGTGGCAAAGTGAATTTACGATTGGAAGAGTGAGAAACTGAGAGATACAGAAATGGACAGATCTGTCCACCTTCATGCAGGGGGAGAGAAGGCTGCTGTGATGTTTCCTGCTGTGGGAAACAGTGTAGGCCTTTGCTGTGATCCAGTAGGGCTCTTCTTACATTTTTCCACCAGAGAGGGGACCATATGTTGCTCAATGGCAACTGCCTCTCAGCCCCAGCAAGCAGGACCAAGGGCTGGGGATGGTGGGAGTTGTAGTTCAGTGACATCTGGGGCAGCGGCAGTTTTAGGGCGCTGAGGGCAGTTCTGCCACACAGGGGGTGCGGAATAATAGTAGTAGCAGTAGTAATACCTAATAGTAATAATAATGAGAATACCTATATTTTATGGGCACCTACCAAGAAGATCCATAAGAAAGCAACTGTACCATTCTGGAGGCCCGTCTGTAACATGAAATGCCCCCAACTCAAAGCGCTGTGTCTGCACAGGCGTGCAGCGCGATTTTGTGCTTCTGCGCATGCGCGAGCAGCGAAACCCGGAAGTAACCCGTTCCAGTATTTCCGGGTTGCCGTGGGACATAACGTGGAAAGACGCAACATGAAGCGGATGCAACACGAGATATGACTGTATTGTGAAAAGAAGAAGAGAAAAGGGGGGGGTTGTCCTTGTTCAGGGTGCCATATTACCAAAGTCTGACCTGTCTGGAGGGCTAAAGGTTTCCCACACCTGTCGTAAGCAGAAGACCATCTTAGATTTGTTAATTTTTAAATCTGTTACTTTTTAAATACATTGTTCCTAGAAAGAACAACACAGGCAGTCCTGACTTACTATATTTAACTCACATCAAGCCTGCTTAACTTCAGGAAGGTTGTCCTCCGGCTGAAAATATCTCTCCACTCCTGAATAAATCCTATCTCCTCCATCTTCTGTTGTGGTATCAGATTGATGGAACTAAAATTGCACTATTACATTTAAAGAACAACAAACAACAACAATCTAGCATAAGACAAAGGTCTCTTTACACACACACACACACACACACACACACACACACTTGATCCCCTCCAACTTGTCACACATCTTATCCAAGTTTAAAACGTAAAAATGGTAGCTCTCCTGCTAAACACATTACAAAGCCATGATGTTTTATATAGCTATAATAACAGTTAAGTTATAGATCAATAAAGATGCTATCTATATTCCATTCCACTCTGTAATGGAATATAAATAATTTGGAGTATGGAAGGTTAGAAGCAAAAAGTAAAAATGTGAAGAACACGACTATCAAGTCTGGATGGTAATGTTAGTTATCTGCATTCCATGTATTACGTTTAGGGTGCTATCCAGTCAAAGTCAAGTAGCTTTCAAATAGGAAACTTAAATCACCTTCTTGAATCTCTTGAACGTAATGGGACTTACTTCTGAGGAATCTACTGTAAAGGTTGCCCTGCACCCAGAGTTAATTAGTCATGAGTTAATTAGGGATGCAGGCAGACTGGCACACTGATCAGGGCCAAACCAGTCCGGATGCCCACGTGAGATGGCACTGGGCCAGCTCATGGTCCTTTCAAGGAGGGAGGGTTTCCTCTGTAAAGTCCTCGGCGCGGGCCAACCGATTGTAACTCAGCAGAAAACTCAGGATGCTCCTGTGGAGTCAGTTACCTGATTGGTTTCTTCAGCAATGGAAATGTATCAGTATTGAAAAATCTGGATTGCCTAACATGCCAAAATAATGTGAGTTAGGGAGACAATCCTTCAACTGGCCAGTTGTCAACTTCATCATCTTTATTAATTTCAGCAGCCCCACTGTATTTATCATGGGTGAGATCCAACAAGAGTCATACTCAGAGCAGACCTACAGAAATCAATGGATTTAATTCACTTTATATGTTTCCCTCCCCACTTCAATTTACATAGAAAGCTCTAGGACAAAAGCCTGTTAATGTCTGAAAAGATCTATGCTGCTGCCTATGTTGTGCAATCAAATCACAATGCCAGTATGTCTAATACTGATCAAGCTTATTTTGTTCCATATTTGTTCAAACCAGCTGGAAAGAATGGTACAAAATTAGGTACAGTACTGCTGATGACTGGTTTAAGTGCCTGTTTCCACGCTGTGAAGAACTTCACTTTCAACTATTTGGTGGGTATGTACAAAGGGTAGGGATGTGTGAATCTGTCAATTATCTCTGTTTCCCATTTTTCCAGTCTTAAGCACAGTACTTTTTTCTAAAGTCTTCATGAAAATTCACGGGCATTTTAATGCAATTTTGCAAGCTATTTCCCCTAAAATAATGCAATTGTTTTATGATATTCTCACCAAAATATATGTTTATATACATGACCCTGTACACATTGCTTGGCTGGAGAACTGCATTGCCAAATTCTGAGAAGGGTTAATTAAGAAGGATTTCCCTGTTTCAGTTCTTTTTTTCTTTTTCTTTTTGGAAAGTGTGAAGTGATTAGAAATTCTCCCTGATCCCAACCAAGAGCATCTCTTTCTCCATGTGAGCAGCAAGTTCATACTGCTCCTTGTTAATTATGTTTACACATTAGGTGGAAGTCTTTTTACACTGCAATAATTATGAATAAATATCTGTTATAGTGATGATAGTAACGGTAAAGGCCCAGTTGCGGACAATTCTGGGGTTGCGGCGCTCATCTCGCTTTACTGGCCGAGGGAGCCAGCGTACAGCTTCCGGGTCACGTGGCCAGCATTACTAAGCCGCTTCTGGTGAACCAGAGCAGCGCACGAAAACGCCATTTACCTTCCCGCCAGAGCGGCACCTATTTATCTACTTGCACTTTGACGTGCTTTCAAACTGCTAGGTTGGCAGGAGCAGGAACCGAGCAATGGGAGCTCACTCCGCCATGGGGATTCGAACCGCTGACCTTCTGATCAGCAAGCCCTAGGCTCTGTGGTTTAACTCACAGCTCACCCGCGTCCCATAGTGATGACAGTGCACATCTAAAAAGCAAAAATATTATTACCAACCAACTATTATTACCAACCACTCCACTTCATTCCAGTGATTCCTCCCACTCCACCCCTGATAGCCAGCATTCTATGACTATTTACCACACTCACTCCTCAGTGGGGTGTTTTGGGGTGTATTCCCACCTTAAGGTTCCTACTAAAGGTTTGTCTGTAGTTTTGTGAACCTTGTAGTTCTTTCAAGCCTGTTCATTCTTTCCTCTTGTACAAAAGTGGAGCTGCTGTTTTGAAACTCAGAACCTGAACACTGGCAATAGAGGGGACAATTAATTTCATTATATTTCTGTCTTAATATAATTTCATTATATTTCTGTCTTCTGTGATTGATATCAAAGCTATATGTCTATATATATACTAGGTGCTCCAGGCACTAACCAGACCTAGGCCGGTATAGCTTAGCTATAGCAAATTATAACATGTACAGTGGTACCTCGACGATCCGTTCTGTGGCCGTCTTCGTAAGTTGAAGTCTTCGGTTGTTGAAGCGCCCATTCTGCGCATGCACGAAGCACGATTTCACGCTTTTGTGCATGCACCGACCGCTCATTCAGATGTTGAGGTACCACTGTACCTTTAGATCAGGAATGGGGAACCTGTGGCCTACAACTCTCAACATCTTTGCACATTGGTCATGTTGACAGGAGATGGTGGGAGTTGAAGTCCAATGATATCTGGAACACTCCACGTTCCCCACCCCTGCTTCAGATGATATAAGATGCCTATGGAATTCTTCTAATCTTCCATTAAAAATCTGTAGTCCTCATTCACAGCATCACATACAACAAAAGCTCTCGTGTCAGTTGAAGACATGTCAGGTGTTTCCACCACATTCTATTCCCTCTAGAAGGGGGCATTCAGTTTTCGGTGAAGTTACCATACTTTATGGCAGGCATAGGCAAACTTGGCCCTCCAGATGTTTTGGGACTACAACTCGCATCATTCCTTGCTAGCAGGACCAGGGATGATGGGAGTTGTAGTCCCAAAACACCTGGAGGGCCAAGTTTGCCTATGCCTGCTTTATGGGGTTCAGTAGATGGGAAATATAGGGGATTAGAAACCAAAAACCTTGACATTTAACACACTATGATACCACTTTAAGAGTCATTGCTTCCCCCCCACACTCCTGTATTAAACACTGTGATTCTACTTCCACATTTTTCAGAGTTTACTTTTGATGATGAACCTTAAAAGAAGGCAAGTAAAGCATCTCAGGTATGGTCCATTTAGCTGCAGGGTTTTAGATCAGAAGAGCCATCGCAAATAAATTTTCCCCATGGAAATCAGCCATCACTGGTGTGACAAATTGAAGCACTTTTAAAATGTTTATTTCTGCCCGGCTGGCAAAGAGTTAACCCACCTCCAGCCTGACTGGCATAGAACTCTGATGGGGGCGGGACTGTGCCCGGTTTGAAGGGAGGGAGTGTCGGTTTGGTGAGAGTTAGGAGGGAGAGGGAGGAAGGTGTGGTGTGATGTTATGTGGTGGCTTGTATGAAGACAGTTAAGAGGCTAGGAAAACTTTAATTAAATGTTCGACTGAGTTTATTTTGTACAACTGGAACAAAGCTAATTAATAAATGACACGTTAAAGAATCACTTATGTTTTTAACACAATAAAACTTCATCTCTGTTTTTGCCAACAAGAGGTCCGTTTGTATTTTTCCAGCGAGGTACCAGGACTCACAGCCGTGGTGACTCAAGAGAGGGCCAAACTCACCTCAGGCAGGGAGGTGGTGGTTTGTGTCCTGAAGTTACACGGAGGAGGCTTAGAAGGGTAACCTGAGGTGCCAAGAAGTTGCCAGAGTGCCTAGGGCAAACTTCTACAGTGGGGGAATCCAACTGAGGGAGACCCTTTACAGGAGGCAAGAGGTTATTCCTGGGGGACAGCCTAGAGTTTCTTAAGGTACCAGGCCACGTAGGCTGGAAGGCTCTCCTTACTTAGAAACCCATTAGGAAAAGGGGTTTATTTTTGAGGCGGCAGGAGAAGAGGGTGGGTGTTTTCCCCTCTGGATTCCTGTGTCGCAGTGATAGTAAGGTAGAGTGGGACCTGGGTCGTCACATTTTTGGTGGCAGCGTCGTGATCGAAATTCAAAGCTCACGCGCCTAGTTTGGTTTGAGTCTGTCAGGATTTTCCTGTGAGGAAAATGACTCACGTAAGAAAACCCAGAGAGGCAAAAGGAGATGAAAGAACGGAAGGGGCTGAGGGAAGCCCAGGTTCTGAGGTAGAAGTTATGAAACTACGAATTGAGATGGCCCGAATTGAAAGTGAGAGAGAAAAAGCTAGGATTGAAGCTGAAAGTGAGAGGGAAAAAGCTAGAATTGAAGCTGAGAGGGAAAAGATGGCATCTGAGGAGAGAATGCAGTCAGAGAGGATAAGGGCACAATTAGAACAGGACAGAATGAGGCTTGAAGAGATACGTTTGCGATCAGAATTAACTCAGAGTCCAGTTAATAATGATAGTATCGCAATTAATTTAAAAAGGTTCCCCAAATTTGGAAAAGACGATAATGTCGAATCGTTTCTATTTACCTTCGAACGCGTTTGTGTGGAATTTCAAATACCTGAGGAGAACTGGATGCTTTATTTAAGACCTCAAATTTGTGGGATACTAAGTGAAATTTATGCTGACCTGAGGGAAGAAGAGCTGTCAAGTTACCAAGTATTTAAGCAAAGGGTCAGGGTTCGATGTGGACTCACGGCTGAACAAAGCAAGTGGTATCTGAAGAAGTGTGCATGCACACGAAAGCTCATACCAAAATAAAAACTTAGTTGGTCTTTAAGGTGCTACTGAAGGAATTTTTTTATTTTACTTCGATCCAGACCAACACGGCTACCTACCTGTAACCTGAACAAAGCAGAAAGGCTTTTCGTGAGGCAAAAAAGGAACATAAAGAGACTTATGCCCAACTAGCTAGCCGCTTAGATAAATTACTTGACAGATGGATTCAAGGGAGTGGAGTGAAGGACTTTGATGAGTTAAAACAATTAATTTGTTTAGAACAATTTTTTAAGCAAATCCCTAGCAATTTACGTTGGTTCTTGAGGGATAAAAAACTGAAAACTGTGGCACAGGTTGCTGAGGTCTTAGACGAACTACAAGGAGATTTCAATGAAATAGCATTCCCAAAACACTCACAGAAGGGTAATCCATGGAGAAACAGAGAAAATAAAGACAGGCAAGAAAATTTTCCTGTCAGGGAATCAGTTTCTGACAAGACAGGGTCTAAGAAAATCACTTGTTTTTTCTGTAATCGTGAGGGCCATGTACGTGCCAGGTGCCCCCTGCTGGTTAAGTCGCAAACTACACCTACTGCAGCTAAACAAGTAAAACTGGTAATGCAGTCACAGGAAAATAGCTCGCCTCAGACAGAAGGCTCAGAGAAAGCAGACCGTCCAGCTGAGACTACTTCTAAAGTCTTGCAGGTCTGGAGGGCTGAGCAGGAATGCAACCAAGATTACATGGAGCCAATTGAATTAAATGGTCAGTCTTGTTTAGGTTTGAGGGACACAGGAGCAGAAGTCTCACTTGTTAAATCACAATTTGTTCCAAAGGAGCAGTACCTCAAGGGTCAGTCCTATAGTTTAAAAGGCATATGGGGCCCACATTTTGAAGTACCATTAGCTGAAGTTGATATTACCTACAAAGGATTTTGTGGCAAATGGAGAGTAGGAATCCTAAATGAATTGGAGGTACCCTTTTTAATAGGGAATGACCTAGCTAGTCAGAAGCACCGTATTCAAGTGATAACTAGGTCACAGTCTCAAGTCACTGAGAGTAATCCTCCTGCAGTTATAGAGTCACCCATAGAGCCTGGTGAGGATGAAGGGCTGATTAGCGTGCCAGTGGTCCAGGAGCACGGTGCCCAATTCTTGAGTGATCAAAAAGAGGATGAAACTATAAAAGAGCTGTGGGGTAAAGCACAAAGTCCTACTGCAGAAGTAACTGTGGAGAACCCCTGCTTATTTACCACCATTGAGGGAAGATTGTATAGAATTTCTAGGAGGAGGAAAACTGCTGCTGTTTGGGAAAGGAAGAAACAGTTAGTGTTGCCAAGAGCTTACCGGTTGCAAGTGCTACAAATGGCACACGACGCACCCTCAGCAGCGCATCTAGGCATTAGAAAGACTAGTGATAGAATCCAAGCAAGATTTTACTGGCCTGGGATGGGCAAAGACATCAAAGAGTATTGCAAGTCCTGTGTGATCTGCCAAAAAGCAGGCAAAAGAGCGGACAAAACGCGAGGCTTGTTACAGTCTATTCCCGTAATTACTGAGCCCTTTTCCAGAGTAGGAGTGGACATCCTCGGGCCTATCTCCAGAGTTACAAAAAGGGGGAATAAATTTATTTTATGCCTCGTGGATTATGCTACGCGCTATCCAGAAGCAATACCTCTAAAGGACATTGACTCAAAGACTGTAGCAAAAGCCCTCATGTCGGTGTTCTTAAGGCTGGGATTCCCCAAGGAAATTATAACAGATTTAGGGACATCCTTCACGTCCAAGACCATGGAAGAGCTTTTAACTCTTTGTGGGGTTAAGCATGTTAAAACTACGGCTTATCATCCGCAGTCGAATGGCTTGACGGAGAAATTTAATTCGACCCTGAGCCGGATGCTAAAAACCTATTCCATCAATCATCCTAACGACTGGGATGAGAGGCTGCAACACTTCCTATTTGGTTATCGCGAAGTGCCGCAGGAGAGCACAGGGTTCAGTCCTTTTGAACTCCTATTTGGTCGACAGCCACGAGGACCCCTAGACTTGATGAAAGCAGCGTGGTCAGGGGAGGAGCAGATCGACAGCCCTGATGTTGTGACGTATCTACAGGAGCTGCAGAGCGACCTCCAAGAGTTACGGGAGCAAGCTGCTCACAACTTGCAGCAGGCACAGCGTCGACAGAAGCAGTGGTATGATGCACACGCAAGAGACAGATCTTTCCAGCCCGGTGACAGTGTGCTCGTGTTAAGAACAAGACGTCGAAAGAAGTTGGAGATGTCGTGGGACGGTCCCTTCAAAGTGGTCGAGAGGATATCAGCGGTGAACTATTTGGTAGAGTTAGATGGGGAAGGGAACCGATGTAAAAACTTTCATGTAAATTTACTTAAGCCTTATTTTGACAGAAATAAGTTGGTGTTACAAGTAAAGGGGAAGGTGACACAAGGAATTCATCTAACTGGGTGGGGAGAGCTGAGTAAGGGCACAACTCTAGCAGAGGTGTCATTCGATGAAAGTTTGACCCCAGAGCAAAAGGAGCAGTTAAAATTAGTCCTTGCTCAGTTTGCTCAGATCTTCTCAAACATCCCAGGGAGGACTAGCCTAGCAACTCATGTAATAGACACAGGGTAAGCACATAAGTGGGAAGGAAAACATCATAGCGGACGCCTTATCCAGGTATTTTTGAGAGGTATAGAATGGTGCAAATTATTATATGAAATGGTGGGAACCCTAGCAAAACATTTGTGCTAAGGCGTTATAATCTAACACATGCCAAACATGGTTTATCTGTGTACAAGTTTATGAGATGTTAATTTAGTTGACTTTGTAATTTGAATGTTATAGAATGCATTGAAGTATTTTGGACCCCAAGCCCATTGCTTTGGCATTGCTCTAGTTAATTAAGAGCAAGCCGACGCAATGTCTTTGTGGTGGGGGGGAGATATGTGACAAATTGAAGCACTTTTAAAATGTTTATTTCTGCCCGGCTGGCAAAGAGTTAACCCACCTCCAGCCTGACTGGCATAGAACTCTGATGGGGGCGGGACTGTGCCCGGTTTGAAGGGAGGGAGTGTCGGTTTGGTGAGAGTTAGGAGGGAGAGGGAGGAAGGTGTGGTGTGATGTTATGTGGTGGCTTGTATGAAGACAGTTAAGAGGCTAGGAAAACTTTAATTAAATGTTCGACTGAGTTTATTTTGTACAACTGGAACAAAGCTAATTAATAAATGACACGTTAAAGAATCACTTATGTTTTTAACACAATAAAACTTCATCTCTGTTTTTGCCAACAAGAGGTCCGTTTGTATTTTTCCAGCGAGGTACCAGGACTCACAGCCGTGGTGACTCAAGAGAGGGCCAAACTCACCTCAGGCAGGGAGGTGGTGGTTTGTGTCCTGAAGTTACACGGAGGAGGCTTAGAAGGGTAACCTGAGGTGCCAAGAAGTTGCCAGAGTGCCTAGGGCAAACTTCTACAGTGGGGGAATCCAACTGAGGGAGACCCTTTACAGGAGGCAAGAGGTTATTCCTGGGGGACAGCCTAGAGTTTCTTAAGGTACCAGGCCACGTAGGCTGGAAGGCTCTCCTTACTTAGAAACCCATTAGGAAAAGGGGTTTATTTTTGAGGCGGCAGGAGAAGAGGGTGGGTGTTTTCCCCTCTGGATTCCTGTGTCGCAGTGATAGTAAGGTAGAGTGGGACCTGGGTCGTCACAACTGGGTATTCAGATATAACCTAACAGTTTCATTACCAGAGGACACACCCAGCATACAGTTTGCAAAATGCCATTTATGCATACAGAGTGGAAATAGTGCTGCATCCAAGCACGGTTGCCAAGAATAATGTTGCAGAGAAAATCCCATACGCAGCTGCTGGAACAAAGATTGCATACTGACTGTGCATGCTGTGCAAAAAGAAGCCAAGCAGAGCTAGCAACAGAAAGGCAGACAAATTCTGGAAGACCATCCTGTTCCTGAACTCTTTTGTGTAGTGTGCTCCTTTCACATGCATCAGAGAGCACATGTGTTCAGATGCAAAGTGATATACACTGGAACTCTAGTCTAAGGCTGGATGTAGACACATCAAAGAAGCGTTTCCGTTTAAAGCATTGTAAATTTAAACAGTGAAAACAGGTAGAGAAAAACAGGACTCCACATCGCTTCTGGTGACACAATGTTAAATCGCATATACAACACATAGAAATCACTTTTTCTTTACCAGTCTAGCTGAATCCCAACTCATATGCAATGAGTGACAAACCCTAAAGTCACAGACACCCAGAGCAAGAGAGGTGCAGAAAGGGGAAGGGGTTAGAGAAGGTGGAAGAGGGACTAAGGGGAAGGAACAAACTATTTAAAATTAATTGCCCAGTATCTTATATATGCAGTGGATAACTCACTGGAAATTTGCAACCTGGCCTACAAGAATACTATGAAAAGGGAAAATTCAATGCTAGGAATTATTTTAATGTACAGGATTCATTTCATAGAATCATATACTTGTAGAGTTCAAAGGAGCCCCCAAGTGTTATCTAGCTCAACACACACAAACATTCATTAGGACTGTGAATGGCCCCTAATTACTGTACTTTGGGATGGCCCCAATCTGACATGGGCCCTGAACTGAATCAAAGGCTTTACATAGATTTAAAAATGGAATGAAACGTGGTTGTGGAGGGGGAAAGGGGCAACATGGATGTGTATTTTAATCCCCTTCCCCTTTTGACAGGCCCAGATCACATCAGGTGGGTCCAATCTGACCTGGGGTGTTTCGGAATACTTCATCCCATTCTGGTCAAATCCCAAGTTGACCCAAATCAGCCTGGTTCAGTTTGGAAACTGGTGTTAAGCTGGGGCTGGTACACAGTCTTACTATTTACAGGCCACGCTAAATGAGCTTCACAGATGGCTTTCAAGATACAGTAACAACAACATTTGCAATTAACATCACAATTGTACAATTAAAAAGTACAATTAAAAACTGCAAATGGCACAAATCTAGGGGAGTGAAAAAGATTGCTTTAAAACCAGAAAGCAGAGGAGAACTCAGTGGCACAGAATAAACAAAAAGCCAAAACAGAGAAATAAAAATTCATACTTATTATGCTTAATTCACCTTACTATTGATGGCATGCAGTCATATAGACTGTCTTTTTTGTATTGAAAAACTCAGCAAAAAAACTCTTTTAAAAAACCAATTCACAGAAGTAAAACAGTACTAAGGTAAAGGTAAAGGAACCCCTGACCATTAGGTCCAATCGTGACCGACTCTGGGGTTGTGCGCTCATCTCGCATTATTGGCCGAGGGAGTCAGCATACAGCTTCCAGGTCATGTGGCCAGCATGACAAAGCCGCTTCTGGCAAACCAGAGCAGCACATGGAAACACCATTTACCTTCCCGCTGTAGCGGTTCCTATTTATCTACTTGCATTTTGACCCAGGTGGGACCCAGGTGGCACTGTGGTTAAACCACTGAGCCTAGGGCTTGCTGATCAGAAGGTCAGCGGTTCGAATCCCTGTGACGGGGTGAGCTCCCGTTGCTTGGTCCCAGCTCCTGCCAACCTAGCAGTTCGAAAGCACGTCAAAACAGTACTAAACGGCCACATAAATAACGTACATGGGCGGGGGGGGGGAGGGTATTTGCATGGCACTGGAAGGACATTAAGTTGATTCCAGGTATATTGCCTCTGCTGAGGTCATTCTATACCCCGGAGGGCCAACTGAAGGTGAATTTCATGCTCACCTGCTTTGTAACATCCTGGAGGAACAATTCATGTGCAAAATGTGTGTAAACGAACTACATACAGCATGTGCAGAATATATAACCAGAGCTGAAAGATTTCCCTTCCTTCCCTTTTTAATCACATCATTGGTCATTATTGCTCTCCCTTTTCATTACACAGACTCATTAACTGGAGCCCCTCATTTTACCGGCACTTATATTTTCCCATCTATAGTCACATGAAATCAAATGCATGATTTATGTTTGGTTTGTTTAATAAAATCCCTTTTAAGATGATTTGCTTCTTTTCAATTAGGCCATATCTAATTTTCTCCTGCAGGAAAAAAGAAGAATAAGATTGGCAGCCAGCAAAATAAATACGTCCAGGATTTCTTACCTTGTGTTGAATTGCAAATCAGGTACTGTATATACATTTATGGAAGTGCAAGAATCACTGTACTATCCTGGGAGTGAATTTAATAGGACTTCTAAATATGCATTGTTAGGATTACACTGTAAGGCTGTAAGGCTGCAATTTGACACTCACTTACCTGGAAGAAAGTCTGATAGAACTCAGATTTCCTTCTTAGTAGACATGTGCAGGATTCTGCTGTAAGGCTGTATTCCTGTTCACAACTTTCCTTGGAGTGAGACCCACTGGATTCAATAGGGCTTATTTTTCAGTAATGGGCCAAAATCTTTCATATCCCTATCCATACTAAAACTGAATCCCAAGTCTGTATCCATCACTGCAGTTGTTCATATTGATCTCATTATCCTTCTTATTACTCTCTTTCCAACCTCCTCTGCTGTCAGTATTCAAACTGGAAGCTCTATGGGGCAGATAATGTTGTTGAGCAAAGGATACTTTTCACAAATGCTTGGCTCTCATTATTTTGGTCCAAAAAAATTAAAAAATTAATAAAAATCCAAGATAAGAATTGCCTGAAATGTGGCACGCCCTAATCAGAGCGCTATCATTTTCATCTGCCCAAGACTCCCTTGGCTGACTTTATTAGAACAACAAAAAGCAGAGGAAATATGGACAACCCTGTGGGTTTTGTATGTTGCACTGTGTCACTGTGATGCGCACTTGCGTGATACAAACACCTACACACACACCCCCACAGAGGCATTGAATTATGGAGAGCAACGAAGCCTGCACTTAAGCGGTGGGCAGGACACCAAAACCCAAAAGCTTTCATCTTCATTAACCATGATTAGATGTGGCAGGTCTTTTATCAACCTCCATCCTCTGATATTCACTTTATTAAAAAAGTCCATCATGCCAAGCCTCATAATGGAATTGGCAAGGAAGGAGAGTTAATTTATTGTGGCTGAAGAGGCAAGAGGGAGGTGAGGGGTAGGAAAATCCCCCACCTTCTCCCCACACATAGCAGCTTCAGAAGGACACACAATGTTTGTGGTTATGGTGAGCTTGGGACATTGCTGCGCAAATGAAAGCAGCAAGTGAGGAACATTTCTAAGGGAGCAAAATGAACACTCAATGTCCTCATAAATCCAGGGATGTACTGGATTCCCCTCCCTCTATTTCTCAAATGAATGAAGCAAAATTGAGTCCAACCCACGAAATAAAAGCCATAGCTCAGTGGTAAAACACATGTGGAAGGTAGGGGTGGATAATTAGGTCAATTTTCCATTTTTCAACCTTATGTTTAGGTCTCTCCATTTCTGTATCAGTTTCCAAAAATTCATTCTCATGTTTGTGTGCATTCCATCTAATAAATACATGTTTATTATAACTACAGTTTTGTGAGCAGTTCTCTCTAATGTACATCATTTCCTCTAATCTAAGCATTTTCTGTAATCTAGGTTTTCTTGTACACATGCCTTGCTTGAAGAACTGCGCCGCAAAATTCAAAGAGGGATAGCTGTGCTTCCATTTGCAGATTGATTTGGGAAGTACAAATAACTAGCTGCACCCAGATTGAGCAGGATCCTATGCACTTGTTCCAATAGTGCAATGATTTATGCTTTCAGAACAGAGCTTTCCCCTCCATCGCCTCATGCTTGCACCCCACACACTCCCCAAATCTCCTCTGGAGGGTTATGGATCCCCTAGAATGTCCCATTGTACAAGCAGAAATCATTGTGTTGATGGGGCATTCACATAACATGACTTTGGATTCAGCCCATTAAAATATGAACTGTGCTAATTTTCTCCCTCATCCTTCCCCATCTCTAGTAGAAGGTTCCTGGTTCAAGTTCTGCCATCTCCACTGAGTGGATCAGGAAGCAGATGAATTAGATTAACACCTAATCTCTTGAAAGTACAGTATCTAGACCTTTACAGCCCACCAACTGTGAATGCTGCAGAGTAGCTATCAGACAGATTTGAGAAAGATTAATGCATTAAGGAGTGTCACCAGCTGTAAGGAGCAATGCTTAATTCTTGGCAGGGGAAAGATTTCCATCAAGCAGAGCTGTTAAAAGGTGAGATAATTTATGTTCTTGTTTGTGCTCTTATGTTATATATATATATATATATATATATATATATATATATATATATGGTGTGAAATGTAAAACCTATATTCTAGACCTGTACTGAATATTTCTCCTATTTCGTCCCTAGCCATGAAAAGAAATTGCAATTGAAAATTATCAAATGAGAGAAGAAATTTTGGTAAAATGTTTGTGAGCAGGTTGCAGGGGTTTTTTGGGTGTGCTTTTGGGGGTAGCCAGGAAGTGTTTGTGGGTGTCCTTACTTTCATTTTGTTAAAAAAAAAACAAGATCTCTCCAATGTTCTGCATTCTGCAGCCTACCTGGGTGCCAAGACTTTAGTTAAAGGAATGGGAGTTTTCAGATCAGAACGTGTGGGCAGCTGGGGAGGCTGCAGAGTGGTGGAGAAATGATTTTGTAAAAGAAAAGCATATAACACCAGCCTCGCAACAGTGAGGTAAGCCTCAAAATTCTCCCTGACTGAAATTCTAAAGAAATGTTCAAACACCTTGCGAACAAAAATAGTAGCTTCTTTGACAGGGGAAGAAGCCTTCCAAGAAACCTGAGGACAGATCTCGGCACAACACTAGTTCAACCTTCTCATTGGTGCTTTCAGGACAGGTTTGATACAGACTGGAGGCAGGGGAACCATGCTTTTTGTCCTGAGTTACTTGAAGGAAGGGGTGGATAACAATGGGGGCGGGAAACAAAACAGATCGTTGCATTGTCTTTTTTTTGTATTCCTCATATAGCTTGTGTTGGCAGTGAGATGTCTCTGTGCAATCCAGATCTCCAGTGGGAGCTGCTTTACAAAGGATTTTGTCGAGTCAGCCTTTTTTTGGTCAATGCGGGTCTAAATTTTTCTCAGTTCTCCTCTTGAAGCTAGATTTTTTTTATCTATGTTGGCAGAGGTCAAGGAGAGAATCATTAAAAAATTTCTCCTTTCTTCCAGAAAGCATCCTGGTAAGCTGTCTTAGTTAATTAGGGATCAGGGGATGAGAATTTGATTCTGTTTATATTCAAAGCCAAACTTGCCCAATCCACACTTTCCAAAACAATAAATGAACCAAAACACACCCAACCTTCAAAAATTGCACTTCCCCAAATTTTTCAATGCAGTTCTCCAGTCGAGTAATGGGTACAAAGAGGCATATACTGGAGCAAAGTGTTTGTATGAATGCATATTTTAGTGAAAATGACATACAAAATGTAATAACGTGACATTGCATTAGGGAAATTTGCTTTACACAAATGTACATATTGGGGGGGGGGGGATGACACACAAACACCAGCAGTCATGCCACCTTCCAAAGCCAGCTAAGCAAGGCACCAGGCTTTGGGAAGGTGGCATGAAGCTCTGGCAGGGTCCTACAGCCTTGCCATCTTCTTGCCCATCAAGCTGGGCAAATGCTAACTTTGCTTTGGGGAGGAGGGAGGACTCTAGGACCCTGCCTTTCACACAAGGGCAGAGAACATTATTTCATGACAGTGCCATGCAAATGGTGCAGCACTACAGTGAAGTAAAATCAGAATTAAGACAACATTTCTTGACCTCACTCTGAAGCATTCTCTCTGTGTGTGGTGTGGGGTATGACTGTGCCAATAGCATAGTTGTGGGAGCATAGTTGTTTCTGCCCAGACCATGACACAGCTGAGAGGTGGGCAAAAGATTCCTGCATTGCTGGGGGTTGGACTAGATGACCTTTGTGATCATTTCCAACTCTACAATTCCATGATTTTATTATTCTAACTGTGACTCCTTAAATTGCTTTAAATGTTTAGTGCAGATGAAGCCTTGGTAAATAAGGAGTACTGGAGCATACAAAGATCTGGAAGAGCCACTATATAAATTGTTGCTTTTCTTTCTGATATGCTGCTCTATGAGTTCTATTACCAATGAACCCAGCTATTATCCAGGGGCTTGTTTGCTTGGTTTTTTTAAAATATATTTTAATTGATTTTATAACAAATACAAAAAGGAAAAAAATACAAAATATAAAAAGACACAAAACAAAAAGAAAAAAGATAAAACAATTCTTTAACTCTATCCAAAATAATTCTTAATCTGTCGACTTCCTCCTTCCCCCCCCTTCCACGCTTCTTGTTCATAACTAGTACAGCACTCTCTACTTCTTAGATCTTTTTCTTTTTCTAAAAAACCCCATCATAACTGTTAATCACACATTCCCAATATTACAATAAATCATTGTACTCTAAAAATCTTAATACTTATTTTACATTTAAACTTATTCTTATTATATCTAATTGCTTTTTCAACCTCTTTGTACTTCCACTTCCCTTTATTGTCTATTTTTAATCTGTATCTTCCCCCCCCCCCATCCACGTTTCTAATAGTAACTATTACAGCACTCACGTTTTCAACACTCTTCACTTTTTCTAATACCAAACTTCTTATAACTATTATCATCCCAATTCTTATTATAAATCTATGCATTTATACATTAGATCTTATACTCTAAAAATCACAAATCTTACTCCTTACTTCTTTAAACTATTTCTTCTATAGCATCTTTGTACTTCCACAACCTTTATTGTCCATTTTTTAACTTATAGTTCTTTTCCAAATAAATCTTAAATTTCTTCCAATCTTCTTCCACCGTCCTCTTTCCCTTTTCGCAGATTCTCCCAGTCAGTTCTGACAGTTCCATATATTCCATCAACTTCATCTGCCATTCATCAATCGTCGGTAGATCTTCTGTTTTCCAAGTCCTTGCTAATATAATTCTAGCTGCTGTTGTGGCATACATAAAAAAGGTAACATCTTTCTTTGGCAATTCCTTCCCTGTAATGCCGAGTAAAAAAGCTTCTGGTTTATTAGCAAACGTGTTTTTAAATACTTTCTTCAACTCATTACAGTGGAACCTCGGTTTATGAACACCTCAGTTTACGAATTTTCGGTTTACGAACGCTGCGGACCCATCTGGAACGGATTAATTTTCGGTTTACGAACGCCGCGGACCCATCTGGAACGGATTAATCCACTTTCCATTACTTTCAATGGGAAAGTTTGCTTCAGTTTATGAATGCTTCAGTTTATGAACAGACTTCCGGAACCAATTACACCCATGCTTCGGGTTAAGTACGCTTCAGGTTGAGTACTCCGCGGACCCGTCTGGAATGGATTAATCCACTTTCCATTACTTTCAATGGGAAAGTTTGCTTCAGTTTATGAACAGACTTCCGGAACCAATTACACCCATGCTTTGGGTTAAGTACGCTTCAGGTTGAGTACTCCGCGGACTGTCTGGAACAGATTAATCCACTTTTCATTACTTGCAATGGGAAAGTTCGCTTCAGTTTATGAATAGACTTCCGGAACCAATTGTGTTCATAAACCGAGGTACCACTGTATAAATCTTATCCCAGAAGCTCTTTACTCAGGGACAAGTCCACCACATATGATAGAAGGTCCCTTCCAATTCTTTGCATTTCCAACATTTATTGTTCTTTTTATGGTATATCTTCGCCAGTTTCACTGGCGTAAGATACCATCTATACATCATCTTATACAAATTTTCTTTCAACACATTACAAGCTGTGAATTTCATATTACTTTTCCATAACCTTTCCCAATCTTCCATCATAATATTATGTCCTATATCCTTTGCCCATTCAATCATGACTGATTTTTTGTTTGTTCATCTTTCGTATGCCATTCCAACAACAACTTATACATTCTTGAAAATTTTTTAACTTTTGGCTCTAATAATTTTGTTTCCAACTTTGATTTTTCAGATTGAAAACCAATTTTTTATCCATTTTTAATAACTCATTAATCTGGCAATACTGCAACCAACTACTCAATTGATCTTTCCTCTGATCATATGACTGGTCAACTTCAACTTCATCTGGTCGTTTACTTCTATCAATATATCCTTGTATTTTAACCATTTATCTTCCATGTTGTTTAGTCGTTTAGTCGTGTCCGACTCTTCGTGACCCCATGGACCATAGCACGCCAGGCACTCCTGTCTTCCACTGCCTCCCGCAGTTTGGTCAAACTCATGTTCGTAGCTTCGAGAACACTGTCCAACCATCTTGTCCTCTGTCGTCCCCTTCTCCTAGTGCCCTCAATCTTTCCCAACATCAGAGTCTTTTCCAAGGATTCTTCTCTTCTCATGAGGTGGCCAAAGTATTGGAGCCTCAGCTTCACGATCTGTCCTTCCAGGGAGCACTCAGGGCTGATTTCCTTAAGAATGGATAGGTTTGATCTTCTAGCAGTCCATGGGACTCTCAAGAGTCTCCTCCAGCACCATAATTCAAAAGCATCAATTCTTCGGCAATCAGCCTTCTTTATGGTCCAGCTCTCACTTCCATACATCACTACTGGGAAAACCATAGCTTTAACTATACGGACCTTTGTCGGCAAGGTGATGTCTCTGCTTTTTAAGTTGCTGTCTAGGTTTGTCATTGCTTTTCTCCCAAGAAGCAGGCGTCTTTTAATTTCGTGACTGCTGTCACCATCTGCAGTGATCAAGGAGCCCAAGAAAGTAAAATCTCTCACTGCCTCCATTTCTTCCCCTTCTATTTGCCAGGAGGTGATGGGACCGGTGGCCATGATCTTGGTTTTTTTGATGTTGAGCTTCAGACCATATTTTGCGCTCTCCTCTTTCACCCTCATTAAAAGGTTCTTTAATTCCTCCTCGCTTTCTGCCATCAAGGTTGTGTCATCTGCATATCTGAGGTTGTTGATATTTCTTCCGGCAATCTTAATTCCGGCTTGGGATTCATCTAGTCCAGCCTTTCGCATGATGAATTCTGCATATAAGTTAAATAAGCAGGGAGACAATATACAACCTTGTCGTACTCCTTTCCCAATTTTGAACCAATCAGTTGTTCCATATCCAGTTCTAACTGTAGCTTCTTGTCCCACATAGAGATTTCTCAGGAGACAGATGAGGTGATCAGGCACTCCCATTTCTTTAAGAACTTGCCATAGTTTGCTGTGGTCGACACAGTCAAAGGCTTTTGCATAGTCAATGAAGCAGAAGTAGACGTTTTTCTGGAACTCTCTAGCTTTCTCCATAATCCAGCACATGTTTGCTATTTGGTCTCTGGTTCCTCTGCCCTTTCGAAATCCAGCTTGCACTTCTGGGAGTTCTCGGTCCACATACTGCCTAAGCCTGCCTTGTAGAATTTTGAGCATAACCTTGCTAGCGTGTGAAATGAGCGCAATTGTGCGGTAGTTGGAGCATTCTTTGGCACTGCCCTTCTTTGGAATTGGGATGTAGACTGATCTTCTCCAATCCTCTGGCCATTGCTGAGTTTTCCAAACTTGCTGGCATATTGGGTGTAGCACCTTAACAGCATCATCTTTTAAAATTTTAAATAGTTCAGCTGGAATATCATCACTTCCACTGGCCTTGTTATTAGCAGTGCTTTCTAAGGCCCATTTGACTTCACTCTCCAAGATGTCTGGCTCAAGGTCAGCAACCACACTACCTGGGGTGTACAAGACCTCCATATCTTTCTGGTATAATTCCTCTGTGTATTCTTGCCACCTCTTCTTGATGTCTTCTGCTTCTGTTAGGTCCTTACCACTTTTGTCCTTGATTATGGTAATTTATCTTCCATATTCAACTTTTTATTAACTTTTGCCTCAAGAGGTGATATCCACCTGGGTGTTTTCCTTTCTAAAAGATTTTTATATCTGGCCCAAACATTAAACAGTGATTTCCTGATAATATGGCATTTGAAATCTTTGTGGACTTTGACCTTGTCATACCATAAATAGGCATGCCAACCAAATGCATTGTCAAAACCTTCCAAATCTAAAACATCAGTGTTATCAAGCATAAACCATTCTTTCATCCAGCAAAATGCCACATCCTCAGAATATAACTTTAGGTCTGGCAGGGAGAAGCCTCCTCTTTCTTTAGCATCAGTTAATAACTTATATCTAATTCTGGGTTTCTTCCCCTGCCAGATAAATCTTGATAAGGTTTTTTGCCATTCTTTAAAACATGTCTGTTTCTCTACAATAGGTAACGCTTGAAACAAAAACAACATTTTTGGCAATACATTCATTTTTATCACTGAAATGCGGCCTAACAATGACAATTTCAATCTTGACCATATTTCTAAATCTCTCTTAATTTCGTTCCACAACTTTTCATAGTTATTTTTAAACAATTGGATATTTTTTATCAGTCATATTTACACCCAGATATTTAACCTTTTTAACAAATATCAATCCAGTGGTCTCTTGTATTTTTCTAATTTCTTCAGATGATAAATTTTTACTCAAAACTTTGGGTTTCACTTTATTTAATTTAAAACCTGCCAGCTGTCCAAACTCTTGTATAATCTCTAATCTCTGTTTGCTTGTTTTGCTTGCATATCGCAGCATTCTCTATATTGCCAGATCATTTTTAAGTCCTCCTTTTAAAATGTATGCTCGACACCACAGAAGCCCAAATCAATATGAATACCATTTACTTCTTTATTGATTTGCAATACTGACAAATGATGCATGAAAGATGGGCAGGGTTCTTGCCACTGGCCCATAAAATTGCAACAGTAATCAAAGCTGTGCTGTTTTCAGCAGTTCTTGATCCCTTCCTTCTACACTGACTCTGTGCTTGGAGGAGCTTCTTCCTCATCTTAAATTGTCAATGAGCACTTAGAAGTAGGGGGACATTGGGGGGGGAAGGGGGAACAAGCCATTTGTCATATGTGTAATGCTTGCTAACGGCAACTAAATATAGCATCTTTCAGGAGCTAAAGTATTCCTGTGATTGTAAAGGCAATTCAGGAATTTGGTGGTCATGTTGTTTCCTGAGAGATTTAGAAGAATGGTAACTGGCCTGAAGATTAATAATATAATTCCAGGCTAACACCCATAAAGGGTACCAGAGGCCTGTGTCATGGTTAGATAGGTCTATAGGAAACACCCTTATATGGCGTCAGATCATTGGTCCATCTTGCTCAGCTTTGTCTACACTGACTGGTAGTAGATCTCCAGGGTTTCAGAGAAGAAGAAGAAGAAGAAGAAGAAGAAGAAGAAGAAGAAGAAGAAGAAGAAGAAGAAGAAGAAGAAGAGTAGTTTGGATTTGATATCCCACTTTATCACTACCCGAAGGAGTCTCAAAGTGGCTAACAATCTCCTTTCCCCTCCTCCCCCACAACAGACACCCTGTGAGGTGGGTGGGGCTGAGAGACTTCAGAGAAGTGTGACCAGCCCAAGGTCACCCAGCAGCTACATGTGGAGGAGCGGAGACGCGAACCCGGTTCCCCAGATTACAAGTCTACCACTCTTAACCACTGCACCACACTCTCAGTCTGACCTGGTGATGGTGGGAATGAACGTGGGGTCTTTTGCTTGCAAAGGCAATGCTCTGCAATTGAGGAACCCCAGTGCCATGAAACTCCCTTTTTGTGAGTACCATATAGGCTTTGGGATTTGGGAGCATACTGAAGACATTTTTATTCCTACAGGCTTCCCCAGAAGGATAACCCTGTCTGATTTTGGAACAGTGTTGTGTTATTTTAATAGATTCCTATCTGATTCTTAATATATTCTATTGCATTTCTGTTTTCTTCATTTCTTTGAGGCACTTCTGAATATAAAGCAGTAAATAAACTTTCTGATTTAATACATGGACAGCTTAAGAGTTTAAGAGTTTCTTCCTCAGATATTCTTTGTGGCAGAGGTGAAGGGGTGGGGGTGCCGAGCTCACTTTAGGGGGTCAGGAATAACCTCATCAGCAGGCAATCATAGGTGTCACAAAGGTGCACTTCAGGTATTCTCCTAGCCATTGAAAAAGCAGGGTGAACATGAGCTGGGTGAACATTTTATAGATATAGCCCATAATCTGTGATGAGCAAGGCACCAGATGTTATGGGGAAAACCAGGAGGTAAATGATTGTAGACAACTAAGCCCTACTCAAGGGATGCGGGTGGCGCTGTGGTTTAAACCACAGAGCCTAGGGCTTGCCGATCGGAAGGTCAGTGGTTCAAATCCCTGCGATGGGGTGAGCTCCCATTGCTTGGTCCCAGCTCCTGCCAACCTAGCAGTTCAAAAGCACATCAAAGTGCAAGTAGATAAATATCCGGCGGGAAGGTAAACAGTGTTTCCGTGCACTGCTCTGGTTTCGGTGTTCCATTGCGCCAGAAGCGGCTTAGTCATGCTGGCCACATGACCAGGAAAAACTGTCTGTGGAGTGGACAAACACTGGCTCCCTTGGTCTGTAAAGCGAGATGAGCGCTGCAACCCCAGGGTCGTTTAACTTTTTAAGCCCTACTCGGGGCAGACTAATTGAAATTAACCCAATGCTCATCAATTTCAATGGGTTTACTCTGAGTAGGAATAGAATTGGATGCAAGCCAAGGTCAAGGAGCAAGTCCAAAGTGAAGACTGAAGTTGACAACATTGACAAAAAACCCATGAAATTTAATGGCTTTGTCATTAAAATCTACCCCCTCCTTAAAAAAAGGAGGTGGTCTCACAGCTGTGACATCTGGAATATGGAACCGGTTGTGTCCTAAGTGACTCAAATGTTCTGGAATAATAAACAATTGTTTTAAAATAGCCAAGGACAAATTATTAAGGGAAACCTGGCAACCCAAACTAGAAGTGACATTTTCAAGAGGTGTGATTGCCAGTTTGTTAAGGAATATTAATGTTCAGATTTGGTTTATAACCTGGAAAAGGACCAAGAACAATATTACAAACCTGTCAGACCAATCCAATAATAACTTAAGTTCTAAGCCCCAGAACAAACCTGGGTTGCAACTTGTGATTTGTCTGGAGTGAAACAACCCATAAGGTTTGTGGACTCATGAGCCTAACCATGATTTAGCTCACAGCTAAGCAGTAGCAGCAAAAACAGAGGAGGAGCAAAGTCATAATAATCCATTCAGAAGCCTGCACACATGTGCATTCTTATTAAGCCATAGTTTGAACTAGATTAATTGTGTTATTTTCCACCCAACATTTTACGGTAAACCATTGCATCTTATCCATTCTCCCCCGATCAAATAAATTTAATTCTTAATCTTATTCATTTCTTCTGGCCGAAGGGATTCTTCAGCTACTGTACTCACAGTTCCAAAATGATTAAGCATTTTTAGCATGGATATTAAGCAGTACAAATGTTTCATAAAGCAAGTACAAGCAGAATTAGCACTGAAGTTGCTGATAACATTTTCTTTAAAGAATGTCTAGTATTTAAAGCATGTGATTCACAATTATCACAAAAATCAATGAGATAGCATGGCGTTGATAGCATATACATTTGCAGAGAGACTCCCTGTTTGATTTTGCTCTTAATTTTTGAAGGTTGCTATATTATGTATTGCATTTATTAATCAACTCCACCCTTCTTCCAAGAGGTTCATGCAATATACACAATTCATTTATCCTCACACAGCAACCCTATAAGGGAGGCAAGGTTCTTCAATAGTCACCCAGCATAGGAGCCAATTCCTAGAAGCCATGGGGGTTTCACCCCGCACAATAAAATATTTGAGGGGGCCAGGCCCCCACAAAGTTGATAAGCATTCCCATTCAAATGGTGTGTGTGCACTGCGTTATGTGATTGATTATGTGGGGTGGGGCTTATCTGGGCCCCCATCATCTTTTATTCATGTTGGCACCCCATCACCCAGTGAACTTCATGGTCAAGCAGAGATTTGAACTTGCATCTCCCCCGTCCTAGACCAACACAAAATCCATTGCACCACATTCAAGATGCTTGTAAATTGCTTTTTCGCATATAGCTGGTTGGATTTTTTTCCCTAATGAACTCATGAACCACCCAAAAGTCACGAGTGCCTTGGACATAAGCAAGTGCTCAATATAAGAAGAGGTTTATTGTAAGAAAAGCTCAATCAGATCAGGACCACCAAGTTCTGTGTATACTTCCATTTACAACAGAGTCCTCCTCCATCTCTTACTCAGTGCTATCTAATGATTTGGTGGGGTGAAAATAAAGCCCATACATTCAGAATTTAAAGTTACCAGTCTGCCCTATTGCTTCTCAGCAGAAGCTGGTTCATTATAGCAAATGAGACACTGTTTCGCCAACCTCCATCTGTACTTAGCCAGTACTCACTTGCCTGAAACTTTTTTTTAACAAAAAGTCAGTGAGTGGCTCTGCCTGCTGCTGGTCTCCCTGCCTTCTGCCCTATCAGTCCCACCTCTGCTGTTTCCTAGCTTTGCTAACTGAAATTAAGAACGTAAGACAGACCCTGCTAGATCAGGCCAATGGCCCTTCCAGTCCAGCACCCTGCTCTCACAATGGACAACTAGATGCATGTGAGAGAGAAGCCCACAAGCAGGGCATGAGCACAACAGCACTCTGTCCAGCCGTGATTCCCAGCAACTGGTATTCAGAGGCATTCTGCCTATGACATTTGAGGGAGAACATAGGAAGGATGGAAGGATGAAACCAGAGACCTGGGATCTCCTGAGTGAAAACATGTGCCTTTCAAGGCCTGATCTCCTGTTCATGTATGATTCTCCCATAATTCATTGCACACTTCATTTCCCGTGCAGAGCTATATCTCACAAACTCATTTCCCTGCTTGCACAGCTAACCATAAGAGTGAAAGCTGCTTGGTATTCAAAATATTAAATGTTTTGTTCCATTACAACTTTGCATTCCATATCACCACTTAGGCTGTCAAGTTTTAGAAGAGACAGTGGCATTACCTCCCCCCAGGGCCCAGACAAATTCTGTGAGGGCTGGTAACTCGTTAATATATTGCTAAGCCTCGTAGGGGGAGGGGTGATGAAAGGGAAAGGAAGTAGTACAGGGAATAAGCTGGGGAAAAGAAAGTACAGGACATGCTTGCATTTATTAGCATTCCCTGTATTGCAAGGAACAGATTCTTCTCTTGATTTCTTGGACCAGGAGTAGGCAATGTTCTGAACTACAATTCCCACCTACCCCAGTCAGGATGCCCAATAGTACAGCAAAAAGGGCACCAAGTTGCCTACCCCTGGTTTGGATTATGGAGTAATGCTGACACCATCCCTCAAATATTTCCCATGATCTGCATTGAAGGGAAGAGGAGTCAAAAGGGTACTTTTCCTACCACCCCCACCCCCACTTTGCAAGGAGATTTTGTTCTCCTCTTAGAGAAAATCAGTGAACCCCCCCTCCCCAATATCTCTGACCATGAATAGAAGAGAGAATTTTGAGAGACCATTTGGACATATTGGCATTCCCTCTTAAAAGAGCTTTTGATTAATGAAAGTCATGCAAAGACAAAGTATGCAGCCAGAGCACTTTGCGTTCCTTGTAGACAAGAACTGCCTCATTAAGTAAGCAGTGATCATACATAAACTTCAAACTTCGTCCAGTTTCCTATCCCAAATGGGTTTAATCTGGATTTTTATTTTGATTTCATTTCCATTTTACTTTGTTTTTTACAATCTGTAAGAAATCAATATTTCATTGCCCTTTATTGAGTAAGCTTATCTGTGATGCATCATATCAATGCACTCAGCAGAGTTGATGCATCTTAAAAAAAACCTCCTGATCAATATTGATCAGCCCTGGCAACACAGAGAATAACACTATAGCTGAGCCCATAGTTCAGTGCTAGAGCAACTGCTTTGCATGCAAATGGTTCCAGGTGGTCCAAGCCTCAGCATCTCTCAGCATCTGAGAGAGACCCTAATCCGAAATCCTGGAGAGTTGCTGCCAGTCAGTGTACAATACTGAAATAGATGGATCAATGGTCTGACTCAGCAGACAGCAACTCCCTATGTTTCTAACAGCTGCCGTTCTAATCAGAGACATGTGTAACACAAGAATGAATCTCATATTTCAACCCATTTTCATGGCACAGAGCAATGGATGCAGAAAGCACACCAGGCAGAAGGCTATGGAGGAAGACGGATCATCTTCAGGCCAAGGAGTTGGTCCTTTAAGGAGGCTAAAGTCATCTGTGAGGGGCTCCTCATCATATACAGTATACTACCTACCACTGGCTTGCCAGGCAGAGAGCCTGAGTGAGAGGTGGATGAACAAGGAATGGAAATCCAGGGAGCTCTTTTCAACCCCCAACCCCCTGCTGGGGTGTGGGCTCCTAACAGCAGCCTGGCCATGTTGCCCCTTGATGTCATGCCATATTGACCCTTGATCTTGTTGGCACAGGATGTCCATGCAGTATTCATGCACCCAAATGGATTGCTTTCTAGATGCATGTGCCCCCATGTCATAATCTTCTGTGTGTGGAGGCATCTGGGAAATGGTTAATTGGCTGCAATCCTAACTCCACTTGATTGAGAGTAAGCTTCATTGAATCCAATAGGTCTTATTTCTGAGTTGATATTTTAAGGTTTGCATTGCAGGTTACAACTTTTCTATTTGGGAGGTTAGTTTCACAGTATTCAACCATTCACTAACATTCTGAAATGACACATGGAAAGCAGAAAGGGCTCACTTGCACATGGCCAAAATAGATCTCCCAAAGAAAGAGGTTTAAAAATTGCATAACATCTCCATATGATAATTTGAATGAATTTAAATTGATATACATCTCACCCTAGTATATGAGCAGATGTGCCAACTCTGTGTGGCACTCAGTCTGCTGTCCACGTGTGAAATGTTGACAGACAAATTCAAGACCCCCACCCCACCTGCTCTCCCTTCTGATGTTTACTTTTGTCTTTCAGATCTGGACATACAAGCATTCAGAGAAAGAGGAATTCTTTAAAATCTATTTTATTTAGTTAATAGATTTACATTCCCCTTTTCAACAGATTTTATTCACAAAACAACATAATAAAGTGCAGATCAAAATATAATTAATATATATATTTAAGGCCATCAAGAGAAGACAGTCCTCTGTAAATTGAGAAACAATGTCACCCTAAGTTTGATCCATCCTTCTGTTCTGCTCTTTTGGCACATGGAAAAATGTTTTGGAGGGTGAATTAAGTCACTTAAGTAATGCAAAAAGATCCCAGAGAGAAAAGTACTGGTTACACTTTAATGATCAAACTGACCAAGAACCATGTATAATTTGAGGGGAAATAAACAGAGACATATCTCTTAGTAAAGGCCCTGTACAGGTCAGAGGCATCTAACGAAAATGTCTCTCAGAACTATTCAGTCAATCAGCGATCATGCCACTCAACCTGGTTGCTAGTTGACTTTAATAACTAAAGGATAGATAGATAATAAACTTTATTCGCATTAGCCAACGGCCATCGCAACATAAATAACTAAGGGAACTAATGCTTCAGTTGCACAATGAATGATGCCTGCTGTTGCACTTCCAGCATTAAGGATCATAGAAGTGGTCCTTTTGATGTGGACAGCTGGACAGAACTGTTGCTTGGGGATTCACAGAAGCCTGAAGGAGCCCACCTTGGGGGGGGGGGGCTGTCATATCTGGTTTTGTTCCGTTCTGTTTGTAACATTTTCATTGGCTCTCAGTAAGGGAGAGATAAGAATCATACCAGTTGCATCACCACTTTCCATTATGAATTGCTCTTCTGAATACCAGCCAGGTGTGGGTGCCAAGACTCACTGTTGAAGCTTTCTGAAGAAGTACCCTTCAGAGTGTAATGAGAGCACATTTCATCTTTCTCCTGCTTTTTGTAATCAGAGGGTTTTTTTTAGTATTCCAGCAAACCTTTTGCCAGGCAGCTCAAGATGTAGTTGGAACTTTGAGAAAATGATTCACTCCCTCTCAAAACACAAAACACCACTTTTAGAAGGCAGATGCTTTAATTGAGAGGGAAAAAAACCTTTCCTTCAAACATATAATCAACCACTGTAAACCAACTGAGGCACAAATTCAAAAGTATATATATATTTTTAAAGGGGGGCAGATTACTGTGGAAGATGTGTCCGTCAAATAGGTGTGAATCTTGGTAGCCGAAGTTGCTTTTTCAGAGGCAGTAAATTTCTCTGATCACATACTTGAAAATAACAAAATGAGAGATGTGTGGATCCGAGGGGGGGGGGGTATACATAGCTGATAGCATTGTTCTGGAAATTGTATGTGAAGTGCTTGTGTGTGAGAGAGAGAGAGTGGGGTTCATGAGAGAGAATAGGAAGCTGCTTTATACAGAGTCAGACCATTGGTGCATCCAGCCCAGTATTCTCTGAACAGACTGGCAGTGGCTCTCCAGGGTTTCTGGCAGGGAATATTTCCCAGCCTTCCCTGTAGATGCTGGGGATTGAACCAGGGACCTTATGCATGCAAAGCAGGTGCTTTGCCACTGAGCTACAGCCCTCCCATCACAACTCTGAACTTTACCCTGTGGTATGGCTTGCTTTTTCAGTTTAGTCACCTGCTAAAGGACTTGACGCGGGTGACACTGTGGGTTAAACCACAGAGCCTAGGGCTTGCCGATCAGAAGGTCAGCGGTTTGAATCCCCATGACGGGGTGAGCTCCCGTTGCTTGGTCCCAGCTCCTGCCAACCTAGCAGTTCGAAAGCACGTCAAAAGTGCAAGTAGACAAACAGGTACCACTACAGAGGGAAGGTAAACGGTGTTTCCGTGTGCTGGTCTGGTTCGCCAGAAGTGGCTTTGTCATGCTGGCAACATGACATGGAAGCTGTACGCCGGTTCCCTCGGCAATAATGCGAGATGTGCGCTGCAACCCCAGAGTCGGTCACGACTGGACCTAATGGTCAGGGGTCCCTTTACCTTTAAAGGACTTGAGGCTTGAGACCTGAGGCCTTCGGTTCAGAGCCTCCTGCTCACATAGCTGCTTTCCTGTTGCACTACATACTTCAACAGGCAAGAGCAGTAGTGTTCAGAGTGCATTCTTCCTAATAATTCAACTTGTCAATAATGAAAGACAGATTATGCAGCATTGGCAGACTTAGCCTGCACTGCAACCCCGGGGGACTACAGTGGGACCTTGGTTCTCAAACTTAATCCGTTCCAGAAGTCCATTCCAAAACCAAAGCGTTCCAAAACCAAGGCACACTTTCCCATAGAAAGTAATGCGAAACAGATTAATCCGTTTCAGATTTTTAAAAACAACCCCTAAAACAGCAATTTAACATGAATTTTACTATCTAACGAGACCATTGATCCATAAAATGAAAGCAAAAATCAATGTACTGTACTATAAAATGGACGCTATTGAAGACAGGAGGTGTGGGAGGGGCCCAAGATGGCGACGAGGTAGGACGCGCTTGCCAGAGCTCCCTTTCTAATTCACTCTGTATGTTACTCCGCTCCTATCTTTCTCTGGAAGGTGGCATAACAATGCTTTGATGATAACACCAGGAATCCGCCTTGTCGAATCTTGTAAGGTCAGTGCCGTAAATCTACTTAACGAGCTGTACTAACGAGCCGAATAGCTGTAACTCGGCCAGCCACCAGCCTCGTTTCCCTGGCTTTCCACCAGCCTTCGCTTGGCTTTTGTTGGACTCCTACTAAACCGAGCCGCCCAAGGGTTAGCATGACAAACCTAAAACGTGGCCGTACCTCTTCTTTGGACGACCTTTCTTTTAATGCTTCAGAACCCATGTCAAAGGTGTCGAAGCCCACTGGGCTGGACTCTCCTCTTAAGATTATGAAGCCTTCTATTTCATCATTGGAGGAGTTTTTCTGCAATCTCGTGCCTCCCTCGCCTGTTTCCTCCAAGCAGTCAGACTGCCTGCATGTCAGACTGCCTACAAAGACGGCCGCGGAATGGATTGACAGTCGAGGTACCACTGTATTTAGATCCTGCTTGTGGACTTCTCATAGGCATCTGGTGGGCCACTGTGAGAACAGGATGCTGGATGAGATGAGCCACTTGCCTGATCCAGCAGCAGGCTCTTCTGATGTTCAGGCTCGCCAGAGAGGTTAAAAGCAACAAAAAGGGCTTTTATGGGTATGTCCGTAGCAAAAGGAAGAACAAGGAAACAGTGGGGTCACTCAGAGGAGAAGATGGTGAAATGCAAACAGGGGACAGAGAAAGGGCAGAACTCCTCAATGCCTTCTTTGCCTCAGTCTTCTCCAAGAAAGAAAACAATGCCTGACCTGAAGAATATGGAGCAGATGATTGAGCAGGGGAAACACAGCCCGGAATAAGTAAGGAGGTAGTACAAGAATACTTGGCTAGTTTAGATGTATTCAAGTCTCCAGGGCCAGATGAACTACATCCAAGAGTATTAAAAGAACTGGCAGAGGTGATTTCAGAACCACTGGCAATAATCTTTGAAAATTCCTGGAGAACAGGCGAAGTTCCAGCAGACTGGAGGAGGGCAAATGTTGTCCCTATTTTCAAAAAGGGGAAAAGAGAGGACCCAAACAATTACCGCCCAGTCAGCCTGACATCAATACCAGGAAAGATTCTAGAGCAGATCATTAAGCAAACGGTCTGTGAGCACCTAGAAAGAAACTCTGTGATCACTAAAAGTCAGCATGGGTTTCTGAAAAATAAGTCATGTCAGACTAATCTGATCTCATTTTTTGACAGAATTACAAGCCTGGTAGATGAAGGGAACGCTGTGGATATAGCCTATCTTGATTTCAGCAAGGCCTTTGACAAGGTGCCCCATGATATTCTTGCAAAGAAGCTGGTAAAATGCGGGCTAGACAATGCTACCATTCAGTGGATTTGTAACTGGCTTACTGACCGAACCCAAAGGGTGCTCATCAATGGCTCCTCCTCATCCTGGAGAGTAGTGACTAGTGGGGTGCCACAGGGTTCTGTCTTGGGCCCAGTCTTGTTCAACATCTTTATCAATGACTTGGATGATGGGCTTGAGGGCATCCTGAGCAAGTTTGCAGATGACACCAAATTGGGAGGGGTGGCTAACACCCCAGAGGACAGGATCACACTTCAGAATGACCTTAACAGATTAGACAACTGGGCCAAAGCAAACAAGATGAATTTTAACAAGGAGAAATGTAAAGTACTACACTTGGGCAAAAAAAATGAAAGGCACAAATACAGGATGGGCGACACCTGGCTTGAGAGCAGTACATGTGAAAAGGATCTAGGAGTCTTGGTAGACCACAAACTTGACATGAGTCAGCAGTGTGATGCAGCAGCTAAAAAAGCCAATGCAATCCTGGGCTGCATCAATAGGAGTATAGCATCTAGATCAAGGGAAGTAATAGTACCACTGTATTCTGCTCTGGTCAGACCTCACCTGGAGTACTGTGTCCAGTTCTGGGCACCACAGTTCAAGAAGGATACTGATGAGCTGGAACGTGTCCAGAAGAGGGCAACCCAAATGGTCAAAGGCCTGGAAACGATGCCTTATGAGGAACGGCTTAGGGAGCTGGGTATGTTTAGCCTGGAGAAGAGAAGGTTAAGGGGTGATATGATAGCCATGTTCAAATATATAAAAGGATGTCATATAGAGGAGGGAGAAAGGTTGTTTTCTGCTGCTCCAGAGAAGCGGACATGGAGCAACGGATTCAAACTACAAGAAAGAAAATTCCACCTAAACATTAGGAAGAACTTCCTGACAGTAAGAGCTGTTCGGCAGTGGAATTTGCTGCCAAGGAGTGTGGTGGAGTCTTCTTCTTTGGAGGTCTTTAAGCAGAGGCTTGACAGCCATATGTCAAGAATGCTTTGATGGTGTTTCCTGCTTGGCAGGGGGTTGGACTGGATGGCCCTTGTGGTCTCTTCCAACTCTATGATTCTATTCTATGAACAGAATGACATATGGCTGTCATTTGGTAAACCTGTGACTTGCTGATCAGGGCTCCAGAGCCCCAAAGGGCCACGGCTGATGTCTACTGTGAAGGCTTTGAGTACCAGGCAGAAAGCTGCTATTTAAATGTCCCACAATAGCATAATTCCAATGCATTGTGGGGTAGCAGCCCCCAGTGGAGGAATCCCCCAAACGCCTCAGCGATGTTACCCTGTTGCTGTCCGTTGATGTCAGGTAAGCATGCTAGGAGGCCCACTGATGTAGAAAGGGGTCCGCCCGAGATGGCTCAACCATCTACAAGTCACATGAAGAATAAATGGTTAATTGGGATATGCAGAAAAAAGGGTAAATTCGTGGAACCGCTTAAAGAGGGGGAGGGAAGTCGAAGTTTGATATGTGAGAATTGTTTTAATTTATTTGTTGAAATGTTTGTTATAAATGAAAAAATATATAAAAAAGAGAAATGATGCAAATTTTGCTTGATGTGCACAATGTATATAGGTTGCAGAATACGGTGTTTCCTCATGCAGAATTTCAAATTATTTATTAATTTTGGCATAGAATACACTCGGCACAACTTTTGCCCTGCAAGACTATATGCCATCCTCTGCTTTAAGTTCTTGCAAAATTAAGTTTTTATGGACAACACCAGAGCCATTCAATCTGGAAGGCATTTCTCTGTTGTTACTGAACTCATTGCCTTGGCTTATGTGCAGACAATGGGTATGTCCTAAGATGCTCACACCGACTTATGCTGAAACCTGTACATGGTGCATCAAAACTGCCCTATTGGCCTCAGCGATAAACGATCTCGTTGGCACCGAGATGCAAAGAAATAGCAACTTTTACAACTGCTGCATTACTGAGACTTGGAGAATACTGTAAATATTAATGTGTTAGGGAATCTGAGCATCTCATAAATCTGTGCCTTCCTTCACAATCTTCAACCCTTTGCTATCCTCCCTCTAGTCTCTGAAATGCATGCACCCTCTCCTTCCTCCCTCTTACTTGCCCCAGGCAGTGTGTAATAGTTTGAACTCTTTGAAACCTTATTGCAATCAAGGTAAATGATTGTTTCAATTTCACGCACTTACTTAATGTCCTTGCCCATTCCCGTCGGTAAAAGCCCTTGCTACCAGCCTTTACTCTTTCTGTCCAGCCACAGAAGGAGCACAAGTGTCACAGGTGGAGCAACTTCCACTTCCCTCCTGCTGATGAAACACAATAGGCTTGCTCGTGAATTACACTGAAAACAGGTACAAGCTGACGCTGCACTTACTTATTCAAGTGTTTGTGGGAACACTTGTCAATTTATGCAGTTGAGGTATTGTGTACATAAATTGTACACTCATGGAAGGCAAGACCCCTGCTAGGTAGCAGAGTGTTCAGGGTGCAAAACACAGGTGGACCATGAGAGAGGGATAGCAAGGATTTGTGAGGGAGAGTGCATTGAAGTTGCTCTTCTCTGGCTCAGTCACTGATCTGAATGAGAGGATTTGGGGGCTTCTAAAGCTTTTGTCTCAGCTGCAAAAGGCTTTTGAAAGCCCTCAGAGCTCTTACTAGGGAAAAATCTTCTGCTGTCTTTATGGTTTCTTGCTTGTTCACTGCAGTGCATGTACCAGGTGGCATTTATATGGCATATCTGTATGATCGGTTGGAAGCGTCGTCTTGTAAATGGAGTCATTTAAATTTCAGCTCCATCAAGCAAACTGGAAAGAGAGTGAAAATGCTTTAACTCTAATTAAAATGCTGTGTCTTTTTCCCTTGCTTCATCTACATAATACATGACTGCTTTAAATACATTTATTTTCAAACCAGCAACTCTCTAACTAATTGGGAGGGGAGCCAGATGGCTCCATCCTTAAATACCTTTATCCTTTGGCCCGAGAAGATAAAAAAGATAAAAAAAATTAAAAGCTGAGCCCCACCCACATCTCTGCAGTGGCTGCAGTAAGAATTTAAAAGCCTATTGGGATGTCTAGGTCAGGAATGAGCAGATCTGACATCAGCCTGCAGCATTTGCCCACACAACAGTGGGTTGCAAATTCATTGGCTCCCCTTCCTTGCTGAGGTAGTTCCTGTGGAGAGACAATTCTATTTCCCACTCTCTCAGCATAAGCAGGGGAAAAAATGCAGCATTTCTAAAGAATGCTACATTGTTCAGGTACAGTGGTATCTCGGTTTGCGACCGCAATCGGTTCCGCGGAGGCGGTTGCTCGCCAAAGCGGTCGCTCGCTGAAGGCACACTTCTGCATGTGCGCAAAGCGCTGGTAGAGCACTTCTGTGCACGTGCGTGCTGTGCAGATTGCTTCTGCACATGCGTGAGCTGCGCAGATCCGACGTCGCGGAATCCAGATGTAAACACTTCCGGGTCCGCAGCGGTCACTCGCCGAAGCGGTCGCTCGCTGAGGTTTGACTATACTTACTAAGGTAAACCGAGGTTTGACTATACTTACTAAGGTGCCTGAGCTGCACCACTTCAGACTGCAGGTGGTTTTGCTTTCACTGGATCAAATGCTCTTACTCTATATATAGAAAACAGCACGTCAGAGAGAAGACATGTCAGTTTGTTTCAATGTGGAGGGTTCATTCATAGGGAACAGCATTCAGACATGTGGGCACCGCTGGCGGAGGAAGAGGGGGCGGGAGGAGCGCACCGCCCCCAGCATCACGATCCCAGTGCCCCCCCACTGGGTGCACCACGCCCCCTGGGACGTGCGCCAGCCATGCCCCCGTCTGCTCTCCATCCCCGGTGCCAGAGAATGAAGCTCTGCCACTGGTGGGCACTAGTATGCAGTCCTGAAAGAGTAATACAGTAACCCAATACCTTGGGTTACAAACGCTTCAGGTTACAAACTTCGCTAACCCAGAAATAGTACCTCGGGGTAAGAACTTTGCTTCAGGATGAGAACAGAAATCGCGCAGCAGCAGGAGGAGGCCCCATTAGCTAAAATGGTACCTCAGGTTAAGAACGGTTTCAGGTTACGAACGGACCTCCAGAACGAATTAAGTTCTTAACCAGAGGTACCACTGTAACTCTCTAAATATGTGACTTGTAGCTGTCTGTGGTCAAACGCTGGCTTCCTTGGCCTGAAAGTGAGATGAGCTCTGCAACCCCATAGTCGCCTTTGACTGGACTTTACCGTTCAGGGGTCCTTTAGCTTTTACCCTACCTATACATAGTCTCCAACATTTCTCTGATGAAAATAGGGACATCCTATTCCATAATAATGTTTTTACTATTTATACCCCACCCGTCTGACTGGGTTGCCCCAGCTACTCTGGGCTGCTTCCAACATATAAAAAAACTTAATAAAACATTAAACATTGAAAAACTTCCCTATACAGAGCTGCTTTCAGATGGCTCAGGTGTTAAATAACTCAATACCCTCCAACATTTCTCTGATGAAAATAGGGATATCCTACTATTCCCTTCAACAATTCTCTGATAAAAAAGGAAAAGTGGGACATTCCCAGATCAATTCAGAAACTGGGACAGCTTCTGAAAATCTGGGACGGTCCCTTGAAAATAGGGACACTTGGTGAGTCTGGTATATGGAGTGGAGTTTCTCTTTTACCCCTTCTCCAAAATTGGGGTTTTCATCCTTGATTAGTTACTATGGTCCTTTAAGTTCTCCTGTTAGGATAGAGCTGAGCACTAGCTTTACTAAATTTCATTTGCTTCTGTTCTGTTCTCAAGATCTTCTTTCTTCATACTTTTGCTATCCATCCCCTAGTAATCACAGCATCCATCTGTGTTTCTTCAAACCATCTCCCCATTTTTTTTGTCTGCTTGAAAGCCCATAACACCTTGAAGCTGTTTGCAACCTCTGATTATGCAGACTGGTCCCTCCAAGTCTAAAATTAATAGCCCTTATTGGCAGGATGACTCAGGGAACTGCGGCTCTTGCCGTCTCTTCTTCCTGCATTTACAATGAGACAGCCCTGATTTATCTCATCTGCAGTAATTAAGGCAGCTTTCCCACCCTCCCAGCATTGCTGCTGCAGAGATTTTAAAAAATAACAAAATGACACTAACCTTGACAAGAAAAGGAATGGTTATTCAGTTGCCCCACTTTGCTTCTTAATTTATGTGGACCCAGCAGAGGGCTGAGGTACATGCTTTAACCTGTGGCACCAGGCATCAGCCTGCAGACGTTTCACATTTGCAGCCCTTGCTGCAGAGCAATCTGCTGGTTTGGAGCAAGCTAGACACACCCAGTGCTGCATTCATCTCATTCTCCTTGCTGAACTGCAGCCAAGACGATGGGACAATGGAGAGAAACTTTCCCAAAGCCAGAGAAAAGTAAAGGAATTTCAGTAATGTATTACTAGAAGATGTAGTCATAGATCTAAAAAAGCTAATGTTGATTAATTGCCATTGGGGATAATTATATATGCCAGTACTTGGTTGTCTGAGACCATTATTAGCTGATCATCTCCAAGAAGGATTTTTATTATCTCTAGAAATTAAGTAGAAGTGTTACCTCAAATATAAATATTAATTGCTCATCTCCGAGTAATGTTGGATACAACCCCAATGTTTTATTTAAAAATGGTCCATGTTTATTAACTATTAGAACAATGAGGTACAAGATCATTCTCAATGATAGTTTGTTAGGCATTTTGCAATTTTTAGAAGGTTAATGTATTATAATTATTATTATTGTATAAAATATAAAGGTTACTCTGTCATTGTAGGATTGCATCAAGATTTGTTTCACGTGCTGTTTTACTGATGTCTATATGAGTTTTTCTGTATGTATGTCAAACACCCAAAAAGGACTTTGATGCAGTCACATCCCCTACCACCCGGAAAGAACCATGCATGGAGAAGTCACATTCAAAAACTCAATCTAGATGCTACCCTCTGCTTGCCTGTTTTCCCTTTTGTGCATTCATATGCTTGCACATTATCATTTTATTAACAATAAAATATTTCTAAAATACAGCAAATGAAACAAAAATGATAAAAATAAATCACCATATACCAGAAAAATGGAAAACAAACTAGCAAAGCCTAACTTCTAAACTCAGAAGGAAATGTTAAACAGTACTATAATATCTATCATATTTAATTTTAGCATGCTAAGTATTTAGCAATGCACTTCTTTCTGAAATGCTGCCAGCCTTCTAGCTACTCTCCAAAATTATTGCCAATACAGAGAAATCACAGATGAGCTCTGCTGAGTTCATCTTAAGCAGAAAGAAGCAAAGAGTTGTGCCCATTCTTTGCAAGGCCATGCATATAAATCTCTGCCATATCCCGTCTCATAGGTGAAAAATGCAATTATTAAGCCCCCTATAAACAAACTGTAACACACACACACACACACACACACACACACACACCCTGCAGCCGATAAAAGGCTGATGAGGAGGAAAAGTGTATTAGCCAAGTCTCCTCCTCTGTCAGGGGTGCATCACTGAGCTTTGAACTTGAGATTTAGTTCACACACCCATGTTGCATACTGGTTTAAAACTCTTTGCCTGTGGGCTCCTAGCTGGCTGCAATAAGATCAGGATACTGGACTAGATGGGCTTTGGCCCTAACCGAGCAGGGCTCTTTTTATGTTCTTATGACTGTTGGACCAGGACTGGGAGGCACTTGGTGATCATGGGCCAGCCATTCTCTCTCAGACTAATGAACCATACAAGATTGCTGTGGCTGTAGGAACCACTGTAAAACTGTTGGGGCTTTTAGCCGGTCACCCAAGAAAGTTCAGCAGGAGAACCCCAACGCCCTAAAATTTCACTACCCACAAATAGCATGCACATTTTGGGCATGTCATTTTTGCTTAGGCCTAAAAAAATCATCTTCCACCCCTAATTCAGTCCTTAATAACTGATCAATCTTTGATCTGACAATCATTTCCTTACATTGCAAATGCATAAAATCCTCCTGAAAATATCACACTGAGGGATTGCTTTCATATGCACACATGAAGAAAGAAATATATTCCTCTGTCAACCTCCCTCTTTATATAATTCTTTTTTTATTGGAAATAAATAAATCTTGAGCAGCAAGAGCAAAAGCGGACATAAAGGCCAGTGGGTGAATGGTGGCATATGCGCTGTTCCTCTTGAGCTCCTAATTGAATCAATGCTTGAGTTTTAATTGAACAATGTTGTGATGCCAGAATCACCCGTTAAATGGCCTGAGTAGGCCATGTGTGACGGAAACCAATATGGCAGCAAATCTGGTAGACAAGTCCTGTGGTGGTAAAGCTAATGTGCAGCTTTAGAGGATAAGTAGAACAGAAATGGGAACATTTTTCTGCCTAAGAGCCACATTCCCATACAGATAATCTCCCAGAGGAGCACATGCCCACAGTGGTGAGCAGGGTCAGAAGCAAAAGTGGGCAGAGCAAATCAGTGTATCTACTGTACATTAGGCTACTTTCTACACACATACTCCAACCAGGGAAAAACACTCCAGGGTGGTGTGAAGCAACGACATCAAAAGATGGGGGGAGGGTGGTGCTGGGGGGGGAGAGACCTGGTCCCCTACCCCTCTGTATAGACCAATGGAAATTTGGGGTCTGTGTATCCAATTTCCAGCCAAGAGTATATTCAACTAACTCCAGCCAAGGAGCTAGACTCAGTCCAGGCTAGTGTTCACCATGGAGGCCACCATTTGAGGGTGGAGTGAGGGCTAGCACAGGTGGTTGGGTACCACCTACTGGTGGGTTAGCTTTGGTTTGTGTTTGTCCTAGGCAAGGGATGAGATGTGTGGTGGCCACCAAATGAGATTATTTGGTCATATGGGGGGGACAGTAAGGGAGAAGTACCATTATATGCAAAGGATGTGTACACTTCTGAATAAATCCATGACCAGGAGCATGGAAACGTGCATGCCCCACATCTGAATTGGGGCATGGTCTGGCACTTCGGAACAGCCCTGAATTCACCCAGTTCTGAATTCAACTGGGGGCCTTTCAGAGTCTAAAATTTTTAAACTTGGCTTCAACATGTGGACGGGACAGGGAGGCAAGGAGATAAACACGGGCACATCTCCTTCCCCTCTTTCTTTGGCAGCCCCAGACTGCTCTGGGAGAAGCCATTCTGACCTGGGGCTGTGTCACCCTGCTCTTGCTGTATCCTGGGTTGACCCAAATAAGCCCAATTTGGTTTGGGATGTAGGATTTGGCTGGAGGTGGTGCACACCTCTTATGACTAGCAGCCATGGTGTCTATTACTACCTCCAGTCTCAAAGTCAATGTAATGCTATGAGTGAGAGTCTGTTTTTGCACCCAGGTCCTTCTTGTGGGTTTCCTATTGGCATCTGCTAGGCCAGTGTAAGAACAGAATGCTGGATCAGGACAGGCCTTACTCATGATACAGTAAGGCTCTTCTTATGACAAATGTTCTTTTTAAATTATTATTCTGCCCCGGCTCCCCAAAGAACTGAGTATAAACACCCTGGCCTTGCTTGACTTATCTTTACCTTAGTTATCCTGTGTCCAGAGACATGCAAGGCTTTTAAGTTCAGCAGCTCACCTTGTGATCTCCCAACCAGCAATGCTAGCAGAGAAGCAAGAGGCTATCAATTATGAATACTTGCTCTTCTATAAATGCTGACTTGGACAAAGAGGAGCCATGCCTTCCTTTCTCATTCTCCTCTGCCAAATGTGCCGTTGGCCTTGTTCATGTGGAATCTGTCAGGCAACGGGAGCCCAGAGCTGCCTGTTCTCTCAAAGCAACTTTGACGTCACTGAGACAAACATGCTCAGCAAGGTGCACAACATCAATATTTTAACTGCCTAGCTGAGCCATCGGCAGAGCTCTAAGAATCTGCTGTCACGCAATGTGGCAAAGAAGCTTTTAGTTCAAGCAAGTCCACGTTACCTCAGCAAACCTTGCTTGCAACTCTGCTGCCTTTCTTCTTATTTATTTTATTTATTTATTTGCATTTTCTTTCTCAATTTGGTTGCTTTGAAAGGAGCAGAGAGAATTTCACCCCTTCCCTTCTTTCCTAATGCTGGGGCTCACAGGTCCCGTTTGTGGATTCCTCCAAAGCTCGTGGAGCTGCATCTAAATGACTTTCTACTTGGAGTAGATGCATTGAAATTAATGAACCTCTTAGTCATGTCCATTCACTTCAATGGGTCTATTCTGAGTAGGATTGGTGTTAGGTACAACACCTAGAAGTGGAAGCTAGGCCAGCCCCCTGAGCCTGGCTGCCTGCAGCTGCTTGCAGGTACACGTCACATAGCCTTTAACTACTTGCCCACTCAATCTGCTTCAGTCAGTGGAACTGGCACTTTTAGAGCCTTCACTCTATTCTTTTTTTTTGTGCCTGCTGAGGACATTCTTATTTAGACAAGCTTACCCAGATGTTTGGGTCACTAGTGGCGCTGTGGGTTAAACCACAGAGCCTAGGGCTTGCCAATCAGAAGGTCGGCAGTTTGAATCCCCACTATGGGGTGAGCTCCCGTTGCTTGGTCCCTGCTCTTGCCAACCTAGCAGTTCAAAAGCACGTCAAAATGCAAGTAGATAAATAGGAACCGCTACAGCGGGAAGGTAAACGGCGTTTCCATGTGCTGCTCTGGTTTGCCAGAAGCGGCTTTGTCATGCTGGCCACATGATCTGGAAGCTGTACGTCGGCTCCCTCGGCCAATAATGCGAGATGAGCGCCGCAACCCCGGAGTCGGTCACGACTGGACCTAGCAATCAGGGGTCCCTTTACCTTTACCTTTACCCAGATGTTTAGAAAGTTTGTATGAGTTTTGATCTGTTTTAGTCTATTCTATTGTGGTTTTAATTTCCAGTGTATTTTAAATGATGGTTTTCATTTTTTTTAGTGAAAATAGTATTTATCTTTTTTGTAAACCACTTTGAAGTTTTTCTACAATCAAGCGGTATATAAATTTAATGAAATAATAAAGAAAATACATGGGATAGGTGACTGCCCATTTCAGTTTATTTTTGTTGCTATCTTAAACTCTGTTTGTCACAATTCCACATTGGTATGTGATCTTTTTAAAAAGAATTCTGATGAAAATCCATCCGTGTTTCAGGGTGGGTGGGGTGCAGTTGGCTTTGGGTGTGCTGGATCCGTATCCCCGCAAGTTTCTTTCAACCACACCAGTCTTGAGCTCTGGAGTGAAAAATAAAATAAAAGCACCCTCCCCATCTTCTACCTTGGCTGGTGCAAGCCAGCAGATTCTAGGATATTGTGATGGATACGCCATGCTCCCCACCCTTCTACCAACACCTCCTCAGGATTGCTTGGCTTGATGGTGACATTCCATATGCCCTCTCCAAAGAAGCCACAAGCATTAACCCTCCTGTAAGTGATCTATCCATTTAGAACACAACTTGCAGAATAAAAAATTGTTCCATTCTTTTCTTCAGACAGAGGAGCAACTCGGGGTCACCCAATAAACCTGTGGCAGTGCCAAGAACAAAACCAAACAAGTCCTAATGGAAGGAGAAAGCCTGAAAGAGTTGGACCTCCCTAGCTTATTTTCCATTTGTGTTATTAATAAAATAGCTCTTAGTAAGGAAGGCGAGGGCTGGGGGATGATTTGGTCCTCCAGTTTAGTGAGATCTAATCTTATTATGCAAGGTGACATTGCTGTAAAGCTGGCTGGTTTTTTATCATGGTGATAGAGTTTAAGTGTATAGCTTAAACTTAAAGGGAGAGGCACACTGTGTGCAGAAGTGGGAACAAGGACTCCAGATGAAGGGCAACTATGAACTTACGGGAAGAAAACACCCACAGCAAAATTATTTCCCCCTGAATTGCAACCCTTAAAATTGCTGCCCCTCATTTCATCACCTCAGAATGGAATGACAAACTGGTACAACATTAAGAGAAAAATATTGGAAATATTGGAACAACAGGGGTCATTCAGTTTGTAACCTCAGGGTTAATTATCTTATAAGCAAGCTAACTGGGGTGGAGTGGAGTGCTTAGCAACTAGGCAGAGTGACATGCATACTAGTGAGGTAGCATATGCTTTCATTGGCTGTGTAGTTCCAAGTTACTTCCCCCACCCTCTGTTTATTTGGTTGAATGTTTACACTGGGGAACGAATTTTTTGTTGCATTGACACCTGCAGTTGTTCTAACCTAATTTTAGTGTGCTGATTTCATACCTGAAGTCAGTTTTTTTTCTGTAAGCTCTAGTGTGTGTTTTTTGCAATTCATGTTTTTCATTTTTCGCCTGAATATTCGTTTTTCACAATGCAAGAATTAAATATTATATTAAACACATAGCCAATGTTGTACAATATGCTCATAAATGTAAGTGACTTATATAGCATTGAACATGACATGTATAGCATTGAAAATAACGTGTATATCTATGTACAGTTGGAGGTATGCAAAAAATGTATTCCCTTGGGATACAGTATATACAAGCTGTTGTTATTCAGGTAAGAATTTGCACTTGTAGCTCTTGCATTTGTGGACTTGCACAGGGGATTCTCGTTTGATGGTCCAGCAGTAGTCTGACATCATAGTTTTGTCCCATCGCCTTTGATAACGCTCTTCCATTGTCTTCAGGTCTTGATAAAAGCTCTCTCCCTGTTCATCACTTACTGCCCCAAGGTTTTTGGGGAATTGCTCTAGATGACTGTTCAGGAAATGGAGCTTCAAACTCATATTGCACCCAAGAGTGTGGAAAGCCAACATCATTTTTCAACCACAACCTCATTGTTGTCTGCTTTTTTGTTGCCAAGGAAGTTTTTTTATAACTGCCACGAAAGACTGCCATGCTTTCTTCTCTTTGCCATTCATCTTTCTGACAAATTCCTCATCTCGAACAAAGGCAGGAATTTGAGGTCCATCGAACACACCTGCTTTGATCTTCTCGAAAGACAAAGCAGGGAAAGCTGCAACTATATGTTGAAAACATTTACTTTCAGTATTGAATGTCTTCACAAACTGTTTCATCAAGCCATCTTTTTGGTTGATTGTGACATGGAAGGAGGAATTCTGGATTTGATTCTGAGATGGATTTAAAAGAATTAATTTGGAGTTTGAAAAGTGACATAGGAGGTAAGGATGAGATCTTGCAGATTTATTATTAGTGTTCAGGATCTCATAAGCCAATATTGACCTCAAGGCCTTTTGAACTGTTTCATCAAGGCCTTTATGTTGTTGAATTAAGCTTTACTGAACATATAGCTGTCCGTATTTGACATAGGAGACATGAAAAAAGATAGCTTGATGAAACAGTTCGTGAAGGCATTAAATACTGACGGTAAATGTTTTCAAATACAAGTGCAAATTCTTACCTGAATAACAACAGCTTGTATATACTGTATCCCAAGGGAATACATTTTTTTGCATACCTCCAACTGTACATAGATATACATGTCATTTTCAATGCTATACATGTCATGTTCAATGCTATATAAGTCACTTACATTTATAATCATATTGTACTACTTTGGCTATCTGTTTAATAAAATATTTAATTCTTGCATTGTGAAAAACAAATATTATGGTGAAAAGTGAAAAACATGAATTACAAAAAAACCAGAGCTTACAGAACAAAACCGACTTCAGATATGAAATCAGCATTGAAAAAACATACAAGAACAGTTGCAAAATCTCATGCAAAAAAAAAAATGGAAAAAAAGTTGGCAAGCCCTAGGTGCCAGCCGCTGTGAATATGCTGCAACATTTTGCTACATACCCCACATGGGCTATTACTACAATTTTAGTTGAGAACTCACCAATGGGAAACATTTGAAATTAACAGGAGAAGCACGTCCATACTCTTAGTTTATTTAGAGCAAAAATGTTATATTGCCAGGTCAGCAGAAGGAAGTACTATAATTTCCTATATCTACTGTATGAGAAAGTATAAGCTTGCTGGTGATCTACAATGCAGATTAATGACAGTGTGGAATGTGCAAACCTTAGGTGAAGGTCTAAGGTAAAATCCTCCTTGAGACTGATGGCAATAAGTATCATCTGAAGGAATGCAAGCTTGGGCAGTTGACAATCAGGCTGAAACATTGTCTGTGTCTTTTGGCAGAAGAAGAACCTTTGACAGCATCTTTCAGACCACTAATTGCTTTACAGCAGCCTAACTCAGGCAGAGATGCTGGTCTTGCTGTGCCAGTAACATAGTTGCCAAGTTATCCCTTTTTAAAAGGGATTTTCCCTTATGCTGAATAGGCTTCCTCGTGAGAAAAGGGAAAACTTGGCAGCTATGGCCAGTAAATTTTATGAAACTGTAGTTTTAGTTAATGGCTTTTCTTTGTCTTATGGATTTTTCAAGCTATTAATAAAATTAGAATCTCCCCAGACATATTTTTTGCACCCTGGGAGTGAATGGCTGAAGTTTAGCAAACGGCAATTTTCTCTCTGCAAGACACAGAGAAAAGCAATCAAGAAAAAAAAATCATGTATTTTTTATTTATTCATTGGTCTTGGTGGCTTGGAGATCTTTATGCACCGCAAGTAGCACTGAGAACTATTACTTACACGAGTAATGGGGAACCTATGACCATCCAGGGGGGTCATAACCAGTTGTACTCCAACTCACATCAGACCCTGCCAACATCGTCAATGGTGAAGGATTATGGCAGTTGAAGTCCAGCAACATCTAGAGCAGGCATGTCAGACCTGCGGCCCTCCAGATGTTTTGGACTACAATTCCCATCTTCCCCAACCACTGGTCCTGCTAGCTAGGGATCATGGGAGTTGTAGGCCAAAACATCTGGAGGGCCGCAGGTCTGACATGCCTGATCTAGAGGGCCACAGGTCCAACCCCCCTGATTTAATGGTTTTGTAAACTGTCCAGAGACCTATGCTGTACAGCTGGGTTTCCCAAACTTGGGTCTCCAGCTGTTTTTGGACTACAATTCCCATCATCCCCAGCTAGCAGGACCAATGGTCATGGATGATGGGAGTTGTAGTTCAAGAACATCTGGGGACCCAAGGTTGAGAAAGGCTGGTCTGTACTGACTGTTGGTGGTTCTCCAGGGTTTAAGGCATCTCCCAGGCCTACCTGGAGATGGCAAGGATTGAACATGGGACCCTCTGCATGTGAAAAGTATATGTTGTACCAGTAGGCTATGGTACTTTCCCTAAGAAATCCCCCTGGAACTGTGGGATTATGGGAATTGTAGTCCAAAAACAGCTGGAGACTCAAGTTGGGGAAGCCCTGCTATACAGACACTAGCAGATGGGATGGTGGAATGCCACTGTTCACCTGACCTCCAATTGGTCACATTGCTACAGTCTGCTAGCAAGTAGAGGGGGGGGTGAGGTAGTGTTGAGACCAGCACAGTTCAAATGCACCAGCAGGAGCCAAATGCTGCCACTGTTGCATTTGAACTGCACTGATCTCGCTGTCCCGTTGCTCCATCCATTATGGTGAGCCAGTTGTATATAAATTTAACCAAAAAAGATTATGATTATATAATTCATTACCACTGTTTAACTAGTAATTCCTATTCCTAGGCTGCCAACCTGGAATGTGGCCACTTGGCTGGCAAGTGTCTCAGTCCAAGGGGAACATTTGACTGACATTCATTCATTCATTCATTTTTATTTCTATATTTCTATATTGCTTTTTAAGGGGGAGGAACCAAAGCATTTTACAACCTACACCAGTCCTGAAAGTATTACACTGGCTGCTGGTGAGCTACTGGGCCAAATTTAAGGTGTTAGTGCTAGCATATAAAACCCTAAATGGTTTGGGACTCAAGAGTGACTTCAACCATTTCTGACCCTAAAATCAGCAGGTGAGATGCCACTACAAGGGTTGCCCAGTTGACCTATGACATGGTGGTTCCCCATCTGTGGAATGCATTCCTGTTAACACAGGCATTTAAATCACTGGTTGAATCTTTTTATAATTTTTTCAAATGGTTTACTGAATGCATTTTAAAAATGTTTTATTGATATGCTTGCTGCCCTGGGTTTCTTCAGAAGGAAGGGTGAGAAATAACTTAAACAAAAATTTAAAAAATCCTTCCAGTAGTACCGTACCTTAGAGACCAACTAAGTTTGTTATTGGTATGAGCTTTCGTGTGCATGCACACTTCTTCAGATACACAGATAAACAAAAATGTGAGTGAATGAATGAATGATACTTGTACAAAATGTTAAATAGCTGGGATGGTGTTACAATTTTCAATAGCCATCTTGCATTTTGTGCAGTGTTTAATTGTGCCATTGGTGCTTTGTGGAATGAGGTATGAAATTCAGCACCTGCTAAGGGCATTTCACGAAGCCCAGCCTTCAAGAATGCAACATCTCAGGAGAGCTACTCCATCATTTCAAGAATAAACAAATTTACAGCAACAATTAGAATGACACCACAGATTTGCAATTCAAAAGAGTATTGCAGCCCCAGCAAATTTGTGCTTCTGCGCAATCATTAAGGCAGATTTGCAGAAGATTAATGCTGGTGGGATCCTTCCCCACATGTTAGTTTATTCAGCTGGCTGCACAGCAATACTCAGGGGACTGGGAATAACAGTATCAGTGCGCACACATATAAACATGAAACGGTTCTACAAAACACACATGGCACATAATCTACCACACTGAAGCCTCCCTTCTCCCTCTTGACTGACTCTCCTTATCTATTGATAAGACTGATAAAAGAAAGGGTGATACAACAGGATTATAAAGTTATAGAGGGATGAGATAAGAGTATACGGGGCAGGGGGGCTGTGTTTCAGGTAATGCTTTTTGGCAGTGCTTTTCGTCTAAAAATGCTTAAGGGTACTCTTATTTTGACTCAAGAAAATCACCATTGTATAGTTCAAATTGGGGGAAATAAATACAGTAAATGGACAAAAGTAGAAAGATTCACAAAATTTAGGACTATGCGTACCCCTGAGTCCCCCCCCCCAGAAAAAAGCACTGATTTTTGGACTATGGTGTTCTTGGTATTCTGCATTCAGTTTTGTAGGTCAAAAGTTGTACGGGGACATTTTAGCTTTGGAGAGCCAGGCTGCCCAATACATGTTTCTGTCAGAGGTTCAGCCTGAGATGTTGCTCCTCACCTCAATTCAGTGTTCAGAAGCTGATCAGACTGACACAGGCAATGGGACAGCATCCTCTCCTCCACCTAAGGACAGCAGGATAGCTTGGCTGCGGTGGCTGACTTTCTCTGCCTAATGCCGGAACTTGTCCTATAAGCAGCCATATTTGTTCATTCACATGTCTTTCTCATTTTACATAAAGGGATGAGGGTATAAGTGGGAGGGGGGGTATTTTCTTGTTTTTGTTCTTGCTTTTACAGTATTATGTGCTTTGTGGTTTTATTCTGTAAACCACCCTGAGATCTTTGGATGAAGGATGCTATACAAATTCAATAAATAAATAAATAAATAATAAAATTTTACAAATCAAATGTAAGTAAAAGCAGAACACGGTAATAAATTCGAATGCAGAGGAAAATTATCTAAAAACATTTATAAAATTGATGCTCTGGATGCTGGGGATCTGACACTAAATGAAAGCGAAACTAAAGAAGTGCCATGGTCAGATCACTTCCTGGTGCAACTGGACTTCTCTGCGACCCTTCCCCTCTGCAGGGAGGTGGGACCAATTTGGATGGTCCGTCCCCGCCACTTAATGGCTCCAAATGGTTTCCAGAGATTGGTAAAGGTAAAGGGACCCCTGACCATTAGGTCCAGTCGTGACCGACTCTGGGGTTGCGTGCTCATCTCGCATTATTGGCCGAGGGAGCCGGCGTATAGCTTCCAGGTCATGTGGCCAGCATGACAAAGCCGCTTCTGGCGAACCAGAGCAGCACATGGAAACGCCGTTTACCTTCCCGCTATAGCGGTTCCTATTTATCTACTTGCATTTTGACGTACTTTCGAACTGCTAGGTTGGCAGGAGCTGGGACCAAGCAACGGGAGCTCACCCCGTCACAGGGATTCGAACCGCCGAGCTTCTGATCAGCAAGCCCTAGGCTCAGTGGTTTAACCACAGCGCCACCTGGGTCCCTAATCTCTGGGTCCCTAATCTCTGGGTACCAGAGATTGGTAGGGGGTGCTTTATCCCATGTTGATGGCCTTTCAGCCGATTCCCCAGCCCGGACAGCCCCATGGTATTCCACGGATCTGAGGGCAATGAAACAATCGCTGAGACGGCTAGAGCACCGGTGGCGGATAATTCATTCTGAAGCTGACCGGACACAGGTTAGAGCTCAGTGTCGAGCCTACCAAGTGGCGGTAGCGATGGCGAAGACTTTCTTCACCGCCTCTATTGCATCTGCAGAAAACATCAGCAGGAGACTCTTTCAGCTGGTTCACAATTTAGCGGAACCACCTGCTCCATCCAGGCCCACCACGGACCACATGATCTCCTGCAATGATTTTGCAAAGTTTTTTTGCAGATAAAGTCACTCAGATTCAGGAAGAGGTAGACTCCTCTGTGGGAGCAGGAGTGCTAGAGTCCTGTCTAGTCAAGTTATGTGGGATCAATTCCAATCTGTTACCTCTGAGGATGTGGACAGGCTGCTTGGACGAGTGAAACCAACCACCTGTCTCCTTGATCCTTGCCCATCCTGGCTTATAAAAGTCAGGATTCAGGCCTCATCATGGGACTGAAACTGCCTTGGTCGCACTGGTCGATGATCTTCGGCGGGCTAGGGACAAAGGTGAGAGCTGTTTCCTAGTTCTGCTGGATCTCTCAGCGGCTTTTGACACCATCGACCATAACATCCTTCTGGACAGTCTAGAGGGGTTGGGAGCTGGGGGCACTGTCATACAGTGGTTCCGCTCCTTCCTCCTGGGCCGTGTTTAGAAACTGGTGGTAGGGGATGAGTGCTCAGACCCCTGGGCTCTCACTTGTGGGGTGCCTCAGGGTTCTGTCCTCTCCCCCATGCTTTTTAACATCTACATGCAGCCGCTGGGAGAGATCAACCGGGGGTTTGGGCTGGGTGTTCATCAGCATACAGATGACACCCAGCTCTACCTCTCTTTCAAATCAGAACCAGTGAAGGCAGTGAATGTCCTGTGTGAGTGTCTGGAGGTGGTTGGAGGTTGGATGGCGGCTAACAGATTGAGGTTGAATCCTGACAAGACAGAAGTACTGTTTGTGGGGGACAGGAGACGGGCAGGTGTGGAGGACGCCCTGGTCCTGAATGGGGTAACTGTGCCCCTGAAGGACCAGGTGCATAGCCTGGGAATCATTTTGGACTCACAGCTGTCCATGGAGGCACAGCTAAATTCTGTATCCAGGGCAGCTGTTTATAAGCTCCATCTGGTATGCAGGCTGCGACCATACCTGCCTGCAGACTGTCTTGCCAGAGTGGTGCATGCTCTAGTTATCTCTTGCTTGGACTACTGCAATGCACTCTATATGGGGCTACCTTTGAAGGTGATCCGGAAACTACAACTAATCCAGAATGCGGCAGCTAGACTGGTGACTGGGAGTAGCCGTCGAGACCACATAACACCGGTCTTGAAAGACCTACAGTACTCCCAGTACACTTCCAAGAACAATTCAAAGTGTTGGTGCTGACCTTTAAAGCCCTAAACGGCCTCGGTCCAGTATACCTGAAGGAACATCTCCACCTCCATCGTTCTGCCCGGACACTTAGGTCCAGCGCCGAGAACGTTCTGGTTGTTCCCTCACTGCAAGAAAGCAAGTTACACGGAACAAGGCAGAGGGCCTTCTCAGTAGTGGCACCTGCCCTGTGGAACGCCCTCCCACCAGATGTCAAAGAGAAAAACAACTACCAGACTTTTAGAGGACATCTGAAGGCAGCCCTGTTTAGGGCAGCTTTTAATGTTTAATAAATTATTGTGTTTTAATACTTCTGTTGGAAGCCGCCCAGAGTGGTTGGGGAAACCCAGCCAGATGGGTGGGGTATTAATAATAATAATAATAATAATAATAATAATAATAATAATAATAATATAATTGAGCTGTAATCAAGCTAAATTAGACTCTTAGATTAGCAAGGAAAATCACATCAGCATTAAAGAAGGTTGCTGATTTGGGTACAGAAGATTTAGAGAGCAAATACTGGCCTACATAAAAGCAGATCAAACTGAAATTCAAACACCCAAAGCAGATTCCAATCTTATGGCTCAGAGAAAGCCTCGCCAATAAATATAAGTCTTTGCAAGATATCTGAGGCAACCAATGGTTGATGCTTCATGTGTGGCAGGGAGAAAGAAATGTCACAGTAGGGGCAACAGCAGAAAATGTCTATTTTCGAGTCACTGCCTTAAAATATTCTCTTGGGTGTGGTGGCATGATTAGAATTTTCCCCAGATGATCTAAATTATCTTGCAGGTGTATAGAAGTGCAGCTGTTTGAATTACAGTCAATTCAACTGTGTTTGAACTAACCAAAGTAGCTAGGTGTTTTTGTGTGTGTGCGTGTGTTTTTAAGTGCTACCTCATACAGCTGAACCAAGGATACATACAGCTAACTCTGTCTGCTAAGGATTCAATTCCTCCCCCAGCCTTGGCAGCAGCCTCAACATGGGTTGGACCTGAATTCCTTATATTGTTGAATGTGGTTTATACACCATTGCACCATAGTGAGCCCTGGATCATGCAGCCAAATAATGCCTCTCATTCTGGCTACTGGGTGTCTATTGTCCCTTTTGCACATCTCCCCTCCCCCATTCCATCCCCCGGTGAGACCTTTGCACCAGCTCTTATGGCCTTGTCTTAGTGGCCGCAGGTGTCTCTGCCTTTAAAGCAAATTGATTGCATTTTCTTTTTGTACACCGAACCACTTTAAGCTTGATCATTAAGACAAATGAATATGCCCTCTCCATGGGAACAGGACTCAGGGGAGGTGTAAAAGATGATCTATAATATATTTTGTTAAATTGCCAAGACAATGTGACACAGAGGAGCAAGCATCAGCATTTTGCTGATCCCCCCCCCTTCCCTAGGAATATCTACATATTTTATTACAGAAATGCATCAATCTGAAATATTGCCCCATTTTAGCTGAAGGCATCCGTTTGAAGCCAATTTGGAATTATTATAGAAGCATCTAGTTTTTCTATTAACTGAGCCACATTGATAAGGTATTATTCTTATGATGTCTGTACTGTACAGTGGTACCTTGGTTCTCAAACGCCTTGGTACTCAAACACCAAAAACCTGGAAGTACCGTAAGTATTCTGGTTTTCGAACATTTTTTGGAAGCCAAACTTCCAATGTGGTTGTTGGCTATTGTTTCTGGGGCCCCTGCACCAATCAGAAGCTGAGCCTTGGTTTTCAAACATTTTGGAAGTCAGGCGGACTTCCAGAATGGGTTAAGTTTGGCGCTTTTGTTTTCGCTCTTAAATTTGCATTTTTGTTTTTGAGGCTTTTTAAGTTAATTTGTTTTTGTGACTGTGTGGAACCCAGTTCAGCTACTGATTGATTGACTGTGTGACTGCGGAAATGGATAAAAGCTCCCCATCCAAACAATGACTATCATCAGTGCAGGTAAGGAAAAAAATAAATTTAATTTTTATCATCTACAATTTTTATCATCTTATTTATTTTATAGTACAGTACATTGATTATTGCTTTCATTTTATGGATCAATGGTCTTGTTAGATAGTAAAATTCATGTTAAATTACTGTTTTAGGGGTTGTTTTTAAAAGGCTGGAATGGATTAATCCGTTTTGCATTACTTTCTATGGGAAAGCACGCCTTGGTTTTGGAACCCTTTGGTTTTGGAACGGACTTCCGGAACAGATTCAGTTTGAGAACCAAGGCACCACTCTACTGCGCTCATAGAGTTCAAATGGAACCAAATGTCCTTTAAAAAAAAGAGAGAGAAATACAACCCATTTGTGATAAGCTTTATCAGTATAAAATTGCCCGAGACCTAGTGGTCCCAAGCAACCACTAAAACCCAAATAGCTTCCGTAAGAATTTTTTGAGAAGAGACATATCCATTAGGACTGTGAATCAGATTCTGCCCAATCTCAAACTGCATTGTGCTGAATCAAACAGGATCCATATTGAGATAGCCTCAGGTTGGGCTGCCCATAGTGACTTGGAGCTCTCGAGGGTGGGGCATTGGGCAGTAAGGAGAGCCAGGCAGCCCCAGCATGCTGTCCCACAGAGAACACACTGGGGATCCTGACCCCAGAAGGACTGTATCCTTCACTCATCAGCTAGGTCAATCCTGCAGTCTACAGGGATTTGTTTTTTTTAATATCCATGGGCTACGTGACACCAGCTAGTGCCCCCTGCCCAAACTCCGAGTGTCTGAGAAGCGTACAGGACTGCCAGCTGGTCCTAGGGATATTTCCCAAATCCCCCATTCCAAGTTTCTCCCTGGATTTTAGCATTAACTATTACCACTTTCCCCCTTCTAATTGTAGATGATGTGCATGTGAATTGATAAAACACTGCCTCCCCCCCCCCAAAAAAAACACACACCATTGTGATTATTTCATGATTCTGTTGTTGCAAATAGTGGAAACTCAATGGGAATCTATGGAGAGAAATTCATCCAGTTTGTATTTTAATGCCACCCTACCTAATCTGAAACTCCTGCACAACAATCCTTTGAAATTCACACTTCTCCAATTTTTATGATGCAGGATCCAACCAACATTGTGTGTACGAAGGGCTACATATTAGGGGATATCGCGCACAAAAATTGTGTATTATTGAGAATATACAATATGTATTATATTGGAGAAAATTGCTTGCAAAATATATGAACTTTATGTCAAATTGTGTGCAAAAATGATTATATAAGGAGAAATGAGCACCTGTTATTTATTTTTTGGAAGACTTTTGAATGCATCAGATTTTTTAATGAAGACCTTTTTAATTTTAAGAAATTGCAGACTGATGCAGAAATGGGATGTACTGGCCTCGAGATTGTGGGGTGAGGCAGAGAGAGAGAAACAGAAACAGGGAGAAAATAAAATTGTGAGATTTGCCCATCTCTCCTATACAGTTATTATCAAGATGCTTTCAGTGCGATATCAAAACATGGAATCAAAACATTGGCTGCAGTTAGCTCATCTCATCCCTTATACACACAACTGAACACTATCTTCTGCAGGAGAGGACATCCTGCAGATAGCATCTTAACAAGATGTCAGGCCTTTAGTGTGGTGATACATACCCTTTGGAAATTTATTATAGCATAGCACACACAGCTTCAACAGAGCAGAATGGCTGGGGCATCTGTGGCCTGAAGCAGTCGCCTCACATTGCCTAATGTTAGAGCCAGCCTTGTCTTGAAGCCTGTTACTTCAGCACATTGCAAAATGGCTTCATATTTCAAGTAATCTAATGCTGAGCTATCTTCCTTCATTTCTTTCCATATGTGTAAGCTTGGAGACATAATGCCCCCAAATTCTCACAATATGCATAATCACAGCAGTTCATAGTGGTCAAGATGATAAGCCAACGTGAAGATGCTGATGTGATAAACAGCATCTGTGTGGGAGTGTTGCTCAGCACCAGTCCATGGAGGCTCCATGTGTTCCTGAAGTCCTTTTGTAGGGGTGCTGATCTATTTTCACAAGCCTGGCTGAGAGAGGGTGGTGGTTGGAAAAACTCATTGCCAGCTGTTCTCGGGTCACCCATACCCTTCAGAAATAGCAATGTTGGGAAATTGAAGCCAGTCATCAAGACCAACTATACAGAGAGGAAGGCAATAAATAATAACTTATATGGATCATCTTCACCATGAATACACAATAAAAGGGAAAGTGTTGAGAGCACCTAGTTTACTGAGATAAACCCCAAACCATTTAAACTGTTTCTTAAAAAAAACATCTTTGGACCCAGCCACTATGGCCAACTATCACTCAGTCTCAACTCTTCTATTCTTGGGCAAGGTGATTGAGAGGGTGGTTGTTGAACAACTCCAGGCACGCCTGGAGGATGCAGAGCATTTAGACCCCTCCCAATCGGGATTCAGGCCTCATCATGGGATTGAAACTGCCGTGGTCGCATTTGTCAATTATCTCCGATGGGCTGGGGACAAAGGTGAAAGTTGTTTCTTAGTTCTGCTGAATCTCTCAGTGGCTTTTGATACCATTGACCATCTAGTGGAGTTAGGAGCTGGGGGCACTGTTATACAGCGGTTCTGTTCCTTCCTCCAGGGCCATGACCAGAAAGTGTGTTGAGGGATGATGATAGGAATGAATGTGCAGAATGAACACCCCGAAGACTCAGAAGGTAAAACAAGAAGAAGTTGATAGAGATTTCATTAAGTTTTTGAGTCCTACGGCATAATTACTGTAAGTCTTTGATTATGGCTTCCAATGCTATGTGGTGGCTAGCATCCATTGAGACTGGTGGGCTGGAAGGCAAAGAAGTCAACAAGAGGAGCAGAGCCAAATAATTCTAGTTTTGCCTCCATCCTCTGCCCTATTGAGTTCTATAATGGCAATGTGGAGATTAAGGAGGAGGAAAGTGACAGCCAGTATCATCTCCTGGACTGGATGTAAGGAATGGGAGGCTGGCTAAGGACAGCCTGAGGTTGGTGGTGCAGTGCCTTATTTGCCCTCATGGATCAATCCTTCCTGTCCTGCCTCAAAATAGTGCAATATGTTTCTTTAATACACTACAGAATATACATGAGCTAAAATATGCAAATGTATGCATTTTCGGATGCCATTCCCAGCTAGGAAAAGGTTGCTATTCAATGCACAGGAAGATGCACTATTTTATTTAATATCTCTATCATTACTGTATTTCATTGCACACAGCCATCTTGCCCAGGCAGCCTTGACTAGATACACTTGATTTTATTTTATTTTGTACTGGGCTCCCAGTGCCTGAGAAATGTCTTTCTGGGTGCAATTAATGAGTGCATAAATTAAATCTGTTTCATTATTATCACTTCAGCACATTATCACTGTGCAATATTTACTCATGCTCATAAAGCAGCAGAATTGCTGCACTGCTGTTACAGATGGTTTTCCATTTAGGCTGTGCTGGAATTTCTTGCCTGACCTTCATTGCATTCAAACCAAGGACAGTGGGCACCTTATTCAAGGGAGGCTGGCCATCTGTGGGGGCCTTATTACTGCACACACACACATGTACCTATAACAGACCATGTCCCCTGTCTCTTAGAGCATTTGGGACTTCTTATTTTTTTTTTTTTTTGAAAAGGGCATGTAAGAGCTGTGAAAATTATGCATGATATGGAGAAAGTTGGGAAATACATTTTCTCTTCCCTCCCCACAACCATAGGAACATGGGAAGTATACAGAATCAGACCATTGGTTTATCTATCTCAGTATTGTCTCTTTGTTGCCGTGGGGGGGGGGGGGTGGCTTCCTCTTTTCTCCCCTCTCTCCCAGACCAAATTGTTTTATAATCCAAATCGTGAGGTTACTTACAGTCTTTTCCAATTGTTTTATTTTCGGAAGAATCCAGCGCTCTCCGCCTTCGGCTTGAAGCTTCTCCCTGCTAGAATAACGTTGCCGCTCAAAATGGCCCCCGCGACTTCTACCCTCCTCACTCCGGAGCTCTTATTAGAGCTAGCCGAAGAGTTGGGGAGTCCGGATTGGGTCTGTGCCGAGCAAATTGCCCTCGGGACGCCCTTCCCGAGGTTCTAAGGGGCGCAGCGTTGCTCTCGCTGCCCTTATCTCAGTATTGTCTACACCAGTGATGGCCCAACTTGGCCCTCCAGCTGCTTTGGGACTGCGACTCCCATCATCATTAGCTAACAGGACCAGTGGTCAGGGATACGATACGATACGATAATCTTTAATGTCATTGTCCCATGCAGAACAACAAAATTGAGAATCTACATCAAAGTTACAACAACCATCAGCCTGCTATCCAAAAAATGCCTATCGACTCACTACCCATCCCGCCTATACATAATTAACTCCCTACAAACTCTAATACACCTCCTGATTTGCCCCCTAAAACTCTGATGCCCCACAACTGAGTAGAGACCCTCCCTCACAGACTGCCTTTCGCTGCGTTCAAAACCAAAATTGCTCTTGGATAGAAGCTATTTCTCAGGCAGCTTGTTCTGGTCTTTATGACCCTATACCCCCTTCCAGAAGGCAGAAGCTGAAAGAGATCATTTCCAGGGTGTACACTATCCTGCACAATATCTGCAGCTTTCTTATAGCACCTGGAGGCATAGATCTGATCCAAAGTGGGAAGAGTGCACCCAATTATCCTCTCCGCAGTCTTTACGACCCTGGACAGTGCTTTTCTTTCCCCAACCGTGCAACTCCCAAACCACACACACAGACCGTAGGTTAATACACTTTCTACAGTACAGTGGTAAAATGCCCTCAACAGGTCCTTTGAGAGATTGTTTTTCCGGAGGAGTCTCAGAAAGTATAGCCTCTGCTTTGCTCTCTTCATCAGATCTTTGCTATTTGCTCCCCATGTTAGATCATCTCTCAACTCCATGCCCAGAAATCGAAACACCGAGACCTGTTCCACACACTTCCCCTCGATATTAAGTGGCTGAATATTCAATTTGCATTTCCTAAAGTCCACAATTATATCTTTTGTTTTCTTTAAATTAAGGAATAGATTATTTTCCCTGCACCACTGCACCAACTGCTCAACTTCCTTCCTACAGGGCGCCTCCCCCTCTCCAGCCGTAATTAGACCAACCACCGTTGTATCATCTGCAGACTTAATGATCTTGTTGCTAGGGTACTTGGGAGCACAATCAGATGTATAGAGCGTATATAGAAGCGGGCTCAACACGCACCCCTGCGGCGTCCCCGTATTCATACTGAGATCTGCAGAGACGTGAGAACCCATCCTGACCCGTTGGGAACGGTTCGATAGAAAATCTAATATCCACCTGCATAAGCTCGGCGGAAGTCCCAGATCTAATAGTTTGGGCACTAGTCTATGCAGAAGAATAGTATTAAATGCAGAACTAAAGTCTACAAATAACAGTCTCACATAGTTCCCATGTTTCTCCAGATGAGTCAGGACAGCATGTAGTGCCATTGCCACAGCATCCTCCGTGGATCTCTTCCCCGTGTATGCAAACTGGCAAATATGATATAATGCGATTCCGCATCAGTTTTTCAAAGCATTCCATTAGGACGGGTGTCAGCGCCACAGGGGGAAAGTCAATCAGGCTGTCTATCTTTGATTTTTTTTTTGGCATGATGGGAATTGTAGTCCCAAAACAGCTGGAGGGCCAAGTTTGGCCATCACTGCACTGATTGACAACTGCTCTACAGGGTGTCAGACAGGAGACTTTCCTAGCCCCACCTGGGATTTCTACATGCAAAAAACCCAGTGGTGCTCTACCACCGAGCTATTCTACAGAAACCCAAGTAAAAGAGCCAAGCCATCCCTTGCTGGTGGAGGGTCATACCATTGATCCACCCAGCCATTCTCAACCTTGGGTCCCAAAATGTTGTTAGACTACAACTCCTGTCATTCCTAGCCAGCATGGCCAGTGGTCATGGGTGATGGGAGTTGTAGTTCAAGAACATCTAGGGACCCAAGGTTGAGAAAGGCTGGTCTGTACTGACTGGTGGTGGTTCTGTGTATCTCCCAAGCCTACCTGGAGATAGCAGGGATTGAATGTGGGACCTTCTGCATGCAAAAAGTACGGTATATGTTGTATCAGGAGGCTATGGTACTTTCCCTAAGAAATCCTCCTGGAACTGTGGGCTTCAACCTTGTTTAGTCAGACCTCCCTAAAGGAAGAAGAGATGACTGAACCCAAACTAGATTTGGTTGGCAACTGAACAAGCTGTATAATGTTAATTAATTCCAATACAAAGAATGGCACTTTCCTCTATATTTGTGTGCCTGTTTCCTTTCCAGCAACATAAAAGAATCTGTCATCATTAACAGGGGCTGTTTTGTAAGTGTCAGAGTGCATGTGGGAGAAAAGACTTAAATGGCTTGGCTTAAAGCCGTGTATTGATGCCCAGGAGCAAAACTATTTATCTCATTCATTTGCGAGGAACTGATCTAATTCCTGCATTTTCATCTCTTCCATTCCATAACAATAGAGCAGTTTGCCTCTTGAATTTGATATATATGTTGTGCAAAGGCACACAAAGTAGCTCTTGCCTGTACTTGGCCAATTAACTTAAGCACCATTTTATACTCACAACAACCTTCTGAGGTAGGTTAGGCTGAGAGAGAAGAGCTCAAGGTGACCCAGTGAGCTTCATGCCTTAGTTGGGACTTCAATACGGCTCTTTCTGGCCCTTATCAGACTAATCTCCCATAAAAGGCCTCCAGATTGGTGTTTATCACTACCTTTGGTGGGAGCGAATTCCATAACTATTGCACTGCGCAAAAATTGCTTTGATTTGTCTTGAATCTTTCAACACTCAGTTTCAATGGATGTCCCCATCATTATATCCCAGTGTCTCTATGCCCCTGCATCGCTCATCTGCCATATGCAATGTTATATTCACATGCTTCTGATTTCATCAGTGAAGGATATGGTTTTCCTTGTTTCCATTTGGAGTCTTAAATTCCTCCTCTCTCCCCCCACTCCAAATCTTAATTGACTTCTCCCCTTTTAGGAGCTGTGGCTCTTATTTAGTATTCAAGCCTCCATGTGCCCATTCAAGAAAGTGAACATTTCAGAAAGCAAAGGCAAGCCAGGAGTGACTATAAACTGCCTTGTTAAAGTGCAAATCACCAACTCTCCCCCATCACCCTGGCAAATTACTTACCGTATATACTCGAGTATAAGCTGACTTTTCCAGCACATTTTTTTATGCTGAAAAAGCCCCCCTTGGCTTATACTTCGAGTGAAGCAGGCAGAGGAGCCCTTTCTCGCCACTGTTCCTGCCACCGCCCGCCTCTCGCAAGGGCAGGCACAGGAGTTCCTTTCTCGTCCCTCCACCGCTGCCGCTCACAAGATGTTACCAAACTCGCCTCTAATGACACAGAGCCAATTTGGTAGATGTTATAATGGCTTCCTTGCCTCAACTGCAGTGCAGATTGCTGCCTGCCATTGGGCTTGAGAAGCAGAGGGTAACTGCTTGATTGCAGGAATCATAGAACTGAAGGGTTTGCAGGGGTCAAGAGGGTCATCTAGTCCAACCCCCTGCAATGCAGGAATCCCAACCAAAGCATCCATGACAGATGGTCATCCATTCTGGGCTTAAAATCTCCGAGGAAGGAGTGTCCACTACCCTCCAAGGAAGTCCATTCCACTGCTGAACAGCTCATACTGTCAGAAAGTTTTTCCTTATGTTTCTTTGGACCTTTGGGTATAGGGCGGCATAGAAATTTAATAATAATAATAATAATAATAATAATAAATAATAATAATAATAATAATAATAATAAATAGTAAACCCCCACTGAATGAGCAGACACTGTTTACTCTTCTCTGGATCTAACCCATAAGACACATACACGTTATTCCTCCCCTTCACAAAGTTATTTACATTCAAATGTTTTTGGGTTACATCTACCCTAATGTTTTTCATGAATCAGGAAATTGTGTAAATTGAATAACAAAACAAACCTTAAAACTTTAAATGATACTCCATGTTGTCTAGGATAGAGTTCCCCTGCTTCTCTTAGTGAGAACCAAAACATTTAATTCTAGTGAGTCTTCTCATGATCTTAGTAGCTCCTGTGCTGTATTGCCATTTTCCTGTCCTGTTGATGACAAAGATATTGTGCAGCAGTCAGGCCGCATTTCCTACCCTAGGCCTATGTTTGAGTCAATATGTTTTCCCAGATTTTTGTGGTAAAATTGGGTGCCTCGGCTTATATTCTGGTTGTTTTATACTCGAGTATGTAAGGTACTTGTTGGAGAAGGCCAAAATGCCTCAAGCCAGCTCAATTAATTGGCAACTTAGATGTCCAATATCTTCATCTCTTCCACATTTATTCCCCAGCATTCAACTTTTCCAGGGGTTCACCCTTAGATTTATCTAGTAATTTTAAAGCCCGGGATTTAAAAATCTGCTTCCCAGCATCCTTACAAGTACCCTTAAATTTTCAGTTTCTCGTTTCCCCAATAGTTAGTTCAGTTTGCTACATTTAAGGTTGCAGAAGTCCTCATGAAATCCTTTGCATAAGCTGCAGCTTGTACATAGGGGCTATGTAGTAAGAACTAAAGGTGGACAAATTTGTTGATTTCAGTTTCTCTTCTGGATTCTCATTTTTCCAGTCTTAAGTTCAATTCGCCACATTTCTGCATCAGTTTGCTCTCTTTTTTAGGAAGTCATTGTGATAATTCACAATGTATTTCAGCTGACATTTCTCTTAATATATACATTTCTGCAGCTAGTATTGCCTAATATAAATGTGCAACAATTTCTCTTAATATAATGCACTTTTTGAAAGCATACACATTTTCATGCACAGTTCCCCACAATAATACACAATCTGGTTTTTTTGGATGCAACTGCATTGCAAAATTTGGAGAAATGCAAATTCCAAAGGATAGCTATCTATACCTATTGTAGCAGGAAGTGAGAATTAGGTAGGTTCACAATAAAATGCAACTGAAGCTGAATTTTTGCCCCATCACTACCAGCCCACCACACAAGCAGAAATGTCACCTGCCTACTACAGCATACCAAAGGCTGCTGGCCACGATTGCTCTGTCTCCACAGTCAGAGGCAGTTTGCCTTTGAATACCAGCTTCTGGGAAATACAGGTGGTGAGAGTGCTGTTCTGCTCAGTTTCTGCTTGCAGATTTCCCACAGGCATCTGGCTGGCCCCTGTAAGAACAGAGTGCTGGCCTAGATGGGCTGTTGGCCTGATCTAGAGGAATCTTCTTAATGTCAGAAGGGGCTTTAGTACAGTTTGCAGTGCTGGCTACAATAATCTAGGGCTCTTAGGAAAGGCACCATCTGTTACTCCCTTAGCTCAGACAAGAAGATGCTTCTCAACCTTATACTTTTCTCCTTACCATGAGAGGAAGAGAGTAAAAATCAAAGAAAGGGAGAACAGCAGGCTTCATTGGTGCTGGCTGCTGACTCATCCACTCTGTTTTCATGGAAGAGGGAGGGGAAAGGCAACTGGGTGTGTTCCCCACATTGCTGTGCTTTAATGTGCTAAATGACTTGGGTAAATCTAAGTGCTTTATTGATGCATATCAGCATGGGGGAGAAATAAAAGTCCTGCTGGATCAAAGTAATCTAGTCCACTCTCGTGTTTCCCACTGTGTCCAATCAGATGCTCATGAAAAGCCCACAAGTAGGACAGAACTGCAATAGTTCTATTCCACTCACGTATTCCACTCAGCTGGTATTCAGAGGCATGCTAGAAGCTCTGATCTTACAGACAATATGTAGCCATCGTGGCAAGCAAGAGACTTGGAAAATAAGAACGGGTGTGTGTTTTTTCTCCTCCTTTCTTATAGCTTGGGAAATCGTTTTTAATGTCATTCCACACCTTACCTTCCAAGTCCCGGACTGCAGAATCCGGGACCGGCAGCCGTGTGACACCGGAAGTTGCGTCGACGTAACTTCCGGTGTCGCTTTGCCCTTCTATGGGCACCAAAAATGGCCGCTGCCGGCTTCAGAAGTAGCTTCATCACATGACCGGAAGTGCGTCAACGCAACTTCTGGTGTCGCCCCGCCCATCTATGGGCACCAAAAATGGCCACCGCAGACACCGGAAGTCGCGTCTATGCACTTCCGGTCATGCGTAGATGCGACTTTTGAAGCTGGCGGTGGCCATTTTTTGTGCCCATAGAAGGGCAAATCAGGAAAAAAAATGGCCGCCAGCAGGAGAAAATAACGGAGAAAAATGGGAGACGAAGTGATACGGGGGACCACCGGCAAAAGGTAAGTAAAAATGGGGGTTTCCCGTGGAAAATGGGGTACTTGGCAGCTATGTTCCACACATTCCACCCCAATGCAAATTTCCAGGGCTGCTGTTTATGGGAGTGGGAGAGTTTCCTTCTTCCTAAAACCTCCCAAAATAGTGCGGGGGGGGGGGGAGAGACTGTATTTTTGAAACTTCATGACATTCTCAGACATTCACTTCCATTTGCTGAATTCTGACAATTGTCCAAATCCACAAACCTACAGGAAAGCTATACCACGTCAATTTCAGATTTGAATAATTTGCTTCGTGCATATTTTCCCAATGGAAAATACTATTACCTCATGGAATGGTCTTCCCAGGGAAGGCTGCCTGGTGGCAACTTTACATCATTCCAGTGACAGGCAAATACATTTTTTTATTTTTGGGGTTTGAAGGCAACAGCAACAATCGAATGTTTTGTTTGGTTGTTCTGAATATATTCATGTATGTTTAATATTGATTTTTATTGCTGCTGTTAATCACTTTGGGACTTTTTAGGGTGGGAAATGAAAAATTCATTTCAGTTGGAATTTAAATGTGAATCGACCCAATTCACATTTCCTGAACCAATATGTGAACATTCAAAATTTGCACATCTCTGAATTTTGAAGGGCAGTTCTCCAGCCAAGTAATGTGATAAAAATGCATATCTTGCTGACAATAAAATACAAAGTATGGAAGGCAAGGTTACATAAAAATGTGTATATCAGGAGAAATTCATTCTGAAATGCTGATAAATTTCCATGAGAACTTAAAAAAAATGAATAAATAAATTGTAAAATGGTTTGGAAATGAGGAGGACCGGAGGCTGAAAAAATGAAAATCAGAGAAACTGAAATTCATTGAAACACCCATTCCTACTTCTTCCTGGAAATATCAAAATTTGGAGAAAGAAACTTTGTACTTTACCTTTTTTTAAATGCACATCTTCCCAGCCCTAATCTTTACTTCCAGGATGTTGTATTATAAAACGGTTAGGGGTTTAAGTAAGCCACTTCCCTCTTTTCCACATTTCTACCCAGTATTTGTTGGTTAACACTGTCACAATGAAGAGGCTGAGACTTACCTAGCCCATAGGGACAAATTCTTCATTAGAAACAGAATTTGTTAGGTAGGTTCCACACTTGCACTGAATATAACCCAAGGATTTTTGTAACAGAATGAATGTTGTGCAGTTTTAATGGCTTGTTTTTCTAAAAATTTATTGTTATTTGCTTGTTTATATTGCAAAGCACATGACTTGTGTAAGATATAAAAATATTCTGAACAAATAAAATTCAGTCCTGCAGAAAAGGCCATTGGGGATGAGGTGCACATATATAACTTTTTAGACCCACTTGAAATTTCAAGTCCCCTCATTCTTCATGCCATAAATCATTTGAAAACAAACAAACAAAAAGCACCTCCAAACATTCCTACCAAATGTCTCTCCCCTCACCCCAATTGTGCAGGCAGCTTTTAAACCTTCACCACTGAAAGGATCTGCTATTTACTTCCTCCAGCAAAGTCAAGTTCCTTTGTGGCTGCTTTTTAAATAATGAATAATGGCAGTGTTTGTCAAGGGTAAAGATAAAAATATCCATCAATTACAGGACTAAAAAAAGAAGCCAGAACAAAGGAAGAGTTTGGACACGGAGAAATATGTTGCTAATGCAGCAAGACTTCTGTAGTATCTGCATACTGATAAATGATTATTTGCTCTTGATCTGCTCATTTCTATTCTGCTGCTTGGTGCTGGATGACACAATTAAACCACAGGTCTCCCCCAGGAGAGGGGCTGCATGTTAAGGGTCAAAGAGCAAGGATGCACAAGAAGCCATGTGACTTGAAAGTGTGTGTGTTTTTAATGGCAATGGGAATATGAAAGTCTGACTTCTATGTTGAGAATGGCTTTGATGGCAGCATTGTTCTAACAAATTGGGTCTATGTGACTCAGAAGTTGCATTCACACATATCACACACACACACACACACACACACACACGGGATAAATGGTTCTGTCAGTTGTGATTCTTTCCATTTTCCATTTTTCCATTCTTAAATTCAGTTCTCCACTTATCTGCATCACTTCATGTTTTGTTTTGTTTTTAACCCTCATGAAAATTCACCAGCATTTTAGTGTGAATTTATTGTAAAATACACATTTTGGCAATGAGTTTTAACACATATGCTCATTATCAGGGAAAACTTACAAAAGAGGTGGAACATGATGCCCAGCAAACTTGTAAAAATGTATAAAATGGGATCCAAGGTGTGCTGGAAGGGTCAAGAGGTAGAAGAACCTTTATGCACATGTGGTGGTCATGTAAACAAGCCAGAGAATACTGGGAAATGATTTATATAGAATTTAAAATTCACATTTACCCCAAACGCAAAGCCTTTCTAGGCATAACAAATGAAGATATCCCAAAGAAGGCACCTAGATACGCAACCATTGCAGCCAGAATAGTATATGCAAAAAAATTGAAAGAAAAAGAAATACCAACAAAAAAAGTGTGGTAGAACAAATTGATAGAGTATGTAGAGTTAGCAAATGTGACTGTAAAAATAAGAAACCAGGACAAGACACAGATAAGACGAGTGGAAGTACTTTGGAAAATATCTCATGAGATGTAACTCTCAAATTAACCTGCAAGTAGGAGTAAGTATTGGCGCTGTGGTCTAAACCACAGAGCCCAGGGCTTGCTGATCAGAAGGTTGGCAGTTCAAATCCCCAAAACGGGGTGAGCTCCCATTGCTCGGTCCCTGCTCCTGCCAACCTAGCAGTTAGAAAGCACATCAAAGTGCAAGTAGATAAATAGGGACCGCTCCAGCGGGAAGGTAAACGGCGTTTCCGTGTGCTGCTCTGGTTCGCCAGAAGCAGCTTTGTCATGCTGGCCACATGACCTGGAATCTGTACACCAGCTCCCTCGGCCAATAACACGAGATGAGCGCCGCAACCCCAGTCGGTCACGACTGGATCTAATGGTCAGGGGTCCCTTTACCTTTACCTTTTTAGGGGTAAGTATATGAGCAGCAGTTAACATCAGTGGAGGAAATATTGGTGATGAAATGGGGTGGAATAACAGGATATGCAGCAGATTTGTTGAGTTTTCTATGAGATTCAAATGATGAGGAGAGGGCTCCTCTCCACTCACAGCTCTGCCGTGTCCTCTCCCCCCCCCACTGCATATTGCTCCAATCACCACTTTGGGGGAGGGGCGTAGTTCAGTGGGTGCTTATGCTTTTCATATAGAAGTTCCCAAGTTCAATCTACAGGCAGGGCTCAGAAATGTCCCTTGTCTGGAACCCTGGACAACTCAATGGACCAATGGTCTGACTCAAAAAAAGGCAGCTTCTTAATTCCAATCCCATATTCAGCACTGCCATTGGACCTCTAGAAGGCTGCTCATAAGGGGATGTTGCCCTCAGGCTCAGAAGGTTCCCCACTCCTGCTATATGGGTCAGAATCAGAAGAGTATGGATAACAGTATGATCTAATATGGCAACTGTCATGGAGGCATAGAGTTGCTTTGAAGATAACTCTTTGCAGCAGAATGCTGACTGGTTGTGTATCGTGTCTCATCAACCTCTTTATTCAATAGATGCATATCCAATTAAACTGCCAATTTCATGGAGAAAACACTGCCATCTGCTACCTGTCAATAAATAATGTAATTGGAATAAGAGGCTCAAAACATCTGTTTCACTATGAACCATATTTTTATGTTAGCAGATGGTACCAATGGAACCAATATATGTGATTTATTTAGATTCCTTCCCTCTCTTGGTTTCATTGTATCTTCACAATAATCCAGTGAAATAAGAAATAAGAATTGCCACTGAATTTCATTGAAAGCAACACTTTTTGGGGGAAAAAATAGGAGGGTTGGGTCAAATATTCTGGGCCATAAAGCAGAATTCAAGGACAAGTGAATCTAATCTTTTGCATCTTTCTTTAGAAACTAGTCCCAATGACATTAATTGGACTTGGGGATTCAATTATTATTGAAAGTATTTTCAAGCGCATTTAGGGTTGCAATGGATTGGATTCAAACTAGAGAAGATATTGGAGAAGTATGACTGGATCTGTCTCTTCTGTAATTGGTTCTGTCTCTAAGGGGGCATGAAGAGGCAAATTGTATCAGAATTATTTACCCTGTTTAGGAAAATATTCAGTAGGCATATATCATGTGGGTGAAAGGTGTGACTACATCAGGAACGTGTCAGGGGATAAAGAAGCATTAACCAACCTTATTGACTACAACTCACATCAGTCCCAATCAGCACAGTATAATGGAGCCTTGTATTTTGAGAGACCACAGCAACTTGGGGCAAAAGTTGCCACCTGGATGATAAGATCAGTTAAATTTAGGAAGTTCTTGGAAAGAAAGCTGGGAAGAGTCATAGTTCAGTGGTAAGAAAATATACTTTGAATGCAGAAGAGCCAAGCTCATTCCCCAGCATCTTCAGGTAAGGCAGAAAGGACTCCTGCCTGAAACCCCAGAGAACTTCTGCCAGTCATTGTAGACCCATTTGGTCAATCTAGCTCAGGGGTCGGCAAGGTTTACCTCGCCTGGGCCAGTTCACTCCAGTGGAGATCCCTCCGTGGGCCAGATGGCGTGCGCGACCGCAATTTCTGGCGTCTGCGCAGACACAATTTCTGGCATCTAAGTCTGCACAGACGTGATTTCTGGCACCACGGAAGCGAGTCCCTGCGCTGTGCCGGTTTTGCGCAGCACGGGGGGACTCGCCAAGCAGGTGGCTTGGTTCGGTGGCAGTTCATGGGCCGGTTAAATTACCCCCGTGGACCGCTTGTGACCGCCTACCCCTGATCTAGCTCAATATTGTCTACCCTGACTTGCACTTGTTACCTGGAATTTCAGACATGGTTGTATGGGAAAACCCAACCAGAAGACCAATTGTATATTGAGGAGGTAGTGATTCTAACATGGTTACCCTTCCTGCCTCTGTTCCTTCCCCCTCCCTCCTTGTGTTAAGTTTTGATGGTGTAAGAACCATTTTTTGATGTCCTAATCAACTGAGAGCAGGTGAAGCCCACTCACAGCTACCTGAATCAGTCCAGGAAAACAATGCTGGGAACCTTCTTTGATGTTGGAAATTGGTGGGGGATTGAAAAGAGGTGGCTACTTATAAAATCAGATGGTTTGAGCAGAGAAACTCATGCATGGACTGATCGGCTGCAGGGCCATGCAGTTCAAGGCTACCCAGGAGAGTCACTTTGCCACTTCTTTGAGGGCTTCCAAGTGGCAGATAGAAGTGCATGCCCTGTCCCTGGTATGTATGTATATTGCTTGCTATTTAGGAATAAAATATTCTCATCCACTTGTGTTTCATATTGCTTCTGAATTCTTAACAAAAAAAACAACCACCTTGCATTTGGCAAGACAATGGTTCTCTCTGGGCCCTACCTGGAAATGCTGAGAATTGAACCTGCGACCTTCTGCAAACAAGACAGATGCTCTGCCACTGAGCTATGCTCTTTTTTAGCATTTTTTTTCCAGCAGGGCATGTAATCATAATGAAGTGGGGGGGGGGGAGAGGAACCTCTGAGAAACAGTAATGGAAGTGGGTTTGATCAGAAGCCCCACCCTTGATGTCAAGTCACTGATTCTTCTATTGAAGTGTGCATCTTCTTCCTAGGAATGGAGCAGTGTCTCACACCAGATTGTTCAGAAACTGCTTTGTCTCCAATGCTAACATTATCTTTCTACCCTCCTTGCCCCCTGCCACTCATGGGGGCCGAGTAAAACAAATCAGTCCTTAAGCATATGGCAGAGATCATTACATTCCTTTTATTGTCACACGGGGATATCTGTTTTGCTGATCATCTGCAAATCATCCTAAAAAAATGGCCTTCTCATTTCACATACCAAATTAACATTTTGGGGGCTGCTGCAAAATCTCCTTTATTGTTTTTGTTTTGAACAAAGGTTGGGGGCACAGAGCTCTCTATCATTCTATGCTTCCAGGGAGATACTGTAAAGGGTTGGAGGAGGAAACCTTGTTATTAGTCCCCTGGTCTTCATCTTGGTGGGTTAGGAACCATCACTGGGTCACAGCCTGATCCAGGGTGTGTCACAGCAGCAGCATTACTACCCTGTAGATATGATACACCAAGTGTGATGCCCTAGATATCCTAAGTACATGTTTGGGTTAACTATGGGTCCCAGATCTAAAAAGGTTCCAGATGATCTGGTCCAATATTCTGAATGTTACATGAAATCTTGAGCAAGAGCACCCCTAATGGATGTTTGTCCACCCTTTGCTTGAAGTATTGAACTCATTCCTTGTGGCAGGCCCTGGGGCCATCAGAATTTCTCCTCCCCAACTTAATCCAAGCCATTTGGGAGCACGGACTGAAGCCCCGGATGCATGGCAATGACTTCAACACCACATGATAGGATCAGCGGGCTGTATCCAATGGTAGTCCAGCTCAGAGCCAACCCATTGACCACGGCTAGCTCAGTTCCATTAATTTCAGTAGGTCTGCTCTGATTATAACTTAGTTTACTACAACCCATTATTGCTGAACATCCAGTGAGAAATTAACCTAATGACTTCGGATTAACACCAGACTGAATTTGGAAAGGACTGTACAAATAATATTAATCTGGTGTGTGTGTGTGGTTCTTCAGCCTGGTCATGAGCCCCTTCTTACTTCACTTATCCACCATTGTCAGTGTTCTAATAGCCTGTGCTCTTGTGATTCTGAATTGACTTCAGTGCTAGATAATAATAAACTAAGGCTGAAATCCGAAACGTATTTACTTGAGCATAAGCGCCATTGAACTCTGTGGGATTTACTTCTGAGTAACAGAGAGGATTGTGCTGTTAAAGGTCTTAATCAACTTCTTCTTTCATATTATATGGAGCAGGTCCCTGCTCTGTTATCTTCTGGCAAGGCTCTCTTCTCAACCTGCAACTTTCATTTCATTTTTTGCCAAATGACCCCCCTCTCCCCCAAAGGAAATTAAAATAAAGGAAGTTGTGCTCAAAGATAATTGGGCTTAATTCTCCTCCCACACCATTTAAAATCCTCTGGGGTCTTTTTCAACTCCAGTGCCGAAACAAGAAAAATATCCTATTTGCTTATTTTATTTCCATTTTAAAAATGATGCATGAAGGCCCATCAAGTCAATCAAACCAATTCATAAACAATGAGGATCTAAATTTATTTATTATCCACACCTGGGACCCATTCAGTCACTCCACTCTGCTGACTTTAATAATCCAGGGTTGATGAGGATCTGATGAGCAGGGAGTTGGGCGCACCAATGCAAGTATGCTGTCCACATTAACTGGATCTGATCCCACAAGACTGGGCTTAATGGTGCATTGGACACCTAAGATGGCACTGTCACAACAGCAAAGTCTAAAGGAGGTGAGTGACTAAATGCCAGACTAAATTTGTCCAACTGACTTTGACCTCTTTACTCAATATCCTCTTCCCCCCACCATAGCTGCCAAGTTCTCCCTTTTTTTTAAGGGAAATTCCCTTATGCTGAATAGGCTTCCTCATGAGAAAAGGGAAAACTTGGCAGCTATGCCCCCCACATACTCTAATCCTGAATTTAACAATCAGGGTAACCAGGTGGGGAGGCATTGCTGACTTGACCAGCCCCCTCCCGGCAACTTGCAATTTTGTTTCAGGAGACGTTTTTGAGCTTTTAGTGTGTTGAACTGAAATAATGCAAAGAACCTGCTAACTCTGCCATGCATAACACATATTTCCTTCCTGCATCTCTGGCTATTCAGAGCTGGCATCATTAATTAATGAAACCAGGGCTCACCTCACACACTCATCCAGACAGAAAATTGATGTGCACAGCAGATTCTGTGCCAACATGAGAAGAGTTTCCTTTTATAGCAAGCACAAATGCATATACTGCATGCATGCACCACTTGGCTCCTGAAATCCTCCTACCCAGTTTTGAAGGTGGAAAGTGTGGAATTTAGCAGCCATACCTGAGGTTACAGGGCATATGCAGTGGTGGGTGCAAGTGGGGCAGGAGTGAGAGACCTTCTGGGGTGACCTGCCAGTGGTGGACCAATTCCAAAGGCATAGGAGGGCAGAGCAACAAAGATGATTTTTACCTTTGAACAGTATTGTTATTACTACTTATATTTATTACTCACTTTTGGGGGGGGGAATGAAACTCAAAGCAATTTAGACAAATCTAACAATCTATATATATAAAAATGTAGGCATTGCATGCGCAGAGGTCACAGCCTTTCTCTGTAACCGCTGAACTGTAATGTAACAAATTAGGCCACAACGTTCCATGCCCATCAGTAAGGGATCTGGCCATAGCTGCCAAGTTCTCCCTTTTTTAAGGGAAAATCCCTTATGCTGAATAGGCTTCCTCGCGAGAAAAGGGAAAACTTGGCAGCTATGGATCTGGCATTAAAAAAAATTCCAAAAAAGCACAACTTTCACACCTAAAATAGTGAATAAAAGCAAAAAAGTGGCACCCAAATTAGACTTCACCAGCAAAAGCTCTGAAGACTCCTGCAGCATCCAATAGAAAGGCAGATTGCACGCTGTTACCAGCAAAAGCTCTGAAGGGCGCCGCCAAATAATGACATAATCAACCAAGCAACTGAAACCACCAAGGCAGCCATTACCAGACCCCTAGGCCCCTGCCAAGCTGCTAAGCCCCCACTAGGCCCAGGGGTGGGGGAAGAGGGCGAGCGCCCGGATTGCAGGACGCAGCACGGCCTTTGTTTAAGTAGGCCCCTAGGCCCCTGCCAGGCTTCCAGGCCCCTACTAGGCCCAGGGGGGGAGAGGGCGAGCGCCCGGATCGCAGGCCAGAGCACGGCCTTTGTTTTATGTAGGCCCCTAGGTCCCTGCCAGGCCGCCAGGCCCCCACTAGGCCTGGGGGGAGAGAGGGTGAGTGCCTGGATTGCAGGCCGCAGCACAGCCTTTGTTTTATGTAGGCCCCTAGGCCCCTGTCAGGCTGCCAGGTCCCCACTATCTATCTATATGTAACAACTGCATGCAGGAGATTGGTCATTGGATCCTCTCAGCAAGGAAGATATAAAAAGACTTCCTGTTCCAGCAGAGCCTTGCTTGGGAAACATGGTCTTCCACAGCAATGCTGGTTTGGGAACTAAAGTTTAATGTGTTGTTTTTAAAAAAAGCCCCTTATACCCTGTCTTTTCTCTAAGGAGCTCAAAGTGTCAGACATCCCCTCCCCAATTGTGTGTTTAAAACAAGCTTGTGAGGTAGGTCTCCCCACCCCTAGTTCAGCACTCTGATTGCTATTTGGTTGTTTGCTGGGTTAAACTCTAAATTTGCTCTTAAATTAAAGGCCAGGGATGCCCTGTTTCAATTTCTCTTTGGCAATGAGCCCAGCTAAACAAAACCAAGAAGCAAAAGCTTGCAGCTGGAAGGTAAAACTAACAAAGGGCTTTTCTAAGCTTGGGTCTTCAGATTATTCAGTCAGTGGAAAAGCAAAATATGTTTATATGGTTAACGTTGCTGAAAAAGCTCTCATAGTAAGTGGGGGAGGATTCCTCTTTCAGTCCCTCTGGAATACAAGATTTTCCGCGCCGACCAAGGGTTACAAATGAATGCAGCATTTCCTCTGGCACAGGCTCTCTCCAATGGATGCTGTAAGAGGCTGCACTTAAACCACTGATGCATTGCAGATAAAACATTGATCAGTGCTGCTGCTTGGCCAGAAGCCCACCAGGATGAAGGGCTAGCTAAACATTTTCTTCCAGCTGGGAGTACTTTAAAGCCATTTCTAGTCTTACAGCTCTGTAAAGCAAATTTTCATTAATCTGGACACAAGCATACTCTGCACTTGCGAAATCTGGTTTCCCACATCCATTTATTCTTCCTTCCGCGTTAAAGAGAACTAAAGTTGTACTTCATCTATTTCATTTGAAGCCATATTGGATTTCAGGCTCTATAAATGGGTAAATTAGCTGGTGCCACAATAATGGGTATATAAATTATAGCCAAACCCTGCTGTTGCAAATAGGGTTAAATGAATCTCTCAATTTTATTTTCTCTGTTTTTCATTTTTCCAATCTTAAATTCACTTCTCCACATTTTATCATCAGTCTGCAATTTTTCAAAAAGTCATGAAAATTCACCAGCATTTTAATGAAAATGTCAATGTAATTTTGTATGCTATTTTCATGTATTCATATATGTTCAAATTTCCATGTGTATATTTATGCATCCTTTACATGCATATCCATGTGTTTTTGTACATCTTTCTTGTTTGGAAAGTGCCAGCTTATGTTTGGGTTCACGTCTTATTTCATAAAGTGTCAATTAGGTATGTCTGCCTTTAAATAAAAAGTGAATGAAATTTCATCTCCATCTTTAGTTGCAAAATATTGCCTGTCTGAATGTAGTCCCCCAAAATACTGAGCAGACGCTGAACCTAGGGCTGCAAAGGGGAAAGGATTTGACCAAAAAAATCATAAAATTGAGCCAATAATTCAAAGAGAACGCGTTATGTGAAACTGCTGTACTTCACTCCCTAATTTTGTCTCAAACTTGGTTTTGCCAAATCATTTTGCCAGTGCATCAGCATGTTTCCTTAGGAGTAAATCCCACTGAACTCAAAGAGATTTATTTCTGATTACATATGTGTAGGACTCCACTGTTAATCTCTGATCCTACCACACACAAGCATGCACAAAGTCAGCATTTGGCATTTCACACTTTTAAAACCTTGGGATCTGCTTTAAGTTTTGAATATTTATACATTTGCAAGAAATTCTTATTTTTTATTTTCAAGAAAGGTGAATGTGTGTGTGTGGTTTAAAAAGTGTGTAATAGTATTCAGTGACTTTATATATTTATTAAGCCTGATCCAGTTATTGCCTTTTCAACATTGAATTCTTTGGTTGCAACTCCGTATGCATTTATTTGGGATTAAATCCCTGGGATTAACTCCCATAATACTCACTGAGGTCACAAACCCTCTCAAACCACAGCCACTTGAGAGTAAATAAGGTGCTGGGCTTTGGGAAAGAGGCATGGGGGCTCTGACAGGTTCCTAGAGTCCTCCTGCCTCCTTCCCAAACCCTAGTTAGTCCTTTCCCAGCTTTGGCAATGAGAAAGGAGGGCTCTAGGACCCTGCCACAGCCTCACTCTTCCTTCCCAAAGCCCAATGCCTCACTTATCTCGCTTTGAGAAGGCAGCACAAGGGCTGGGAGGGGACACATCACATTTTGGCCTCACTCTCCTGCCTGCGCTACAAGGCATTTTGTGGCCCACAGGTATTTTGTTAAAGTACTATTGTGGGCCAGATGGATCACCCTGCCTGCAAGGTTTCCCAGAAGGGAAAGTGGTCCTTGGAATGAAAACCCACTGTATCATTCTATACCTTTTCAGCACATGATATTCTTGCAAAGAATCCTTGGAACTATAGTTCGGGGAAAGTGATGAGTGTTTCCTCCTAGACATCGCTAGCACAGCCTCTTGCAGAGCTACTGTCATCAAGATTCCCTGGGAAGAGAATAAGCCCTTTGACTTGAGAAGGACTTCTGCATTTGACCCTCTGCTGCTATCACAGTTGCCTCCTCAGCCACTTTGGATTCCATCTGTTTATTACTCCATCATAAGGTGCTCTTCAAAATTCAAAAGTTGTGAAGTCAACTTTGCTCCCTGCCAAATGCTTTATGCAATTGTTCTCTGTCTCCTGCCACTTGGAAAACAAAAGTTATTTATATGGACTCCTTGACATGAAGACAGTAGAAATCAAAGTGTCTTGTGGCTGAGCAATGAAGTCTGAAGCAAAAGGCCACCTTCACAAAATTAGACTGCACTGAAAACCAGTTTATTAGATTATGCATTCCACCAGTCCTACCCATGAATCCTCTCTCTGATTCCTGGTATAATGCTATGAGCCAATGTGGTGCAGTGTGAAGAGTGTCAGAAGCCCTCTTCAGGTGTCATTAGCTCCTGTGCTACTCAAGAGCAGGTGTGGGGAACCTGTAGTCCTCCTGATGTTGCACTCCCAACTCCCATTTTCCTTCTGCCCCAGGCAGCATGGTCAGTGGCCATGGATGCTGAGCGTTGTAGTTCAGTAACATTTTGAAGACCAAAGCTTCCCAACACATGGTAAAGAGAGAAGAAAGAACTGCACTACCCCCCCTTGCCTGGATATTGTCACCTGCTCTGTTTCTGGATCTGACCTTGGTGGGGGGGGAGGGGGAGGGAAGAGTGCATCCAGGAAGATGAAGACAGATAGAACTACTAACATTGGCAAGGGAGGAGGGTGACACAATCAAGCCATAAACACTCAGATTGTGTTGCAGAAGTTGCCCTCTCCTCCTGGCCTAGGCATTGTCATCCACTTTGCTCCAGAATCTAATGGTGGAGGAAGGGCACTTCCAGAAATTCTGGAGGGGAAGACTACTACAACTTTAAGAACTTATGCTTGAGCTTGCTTTTTTCCCCTTCTCCCTCCCATTTCCCTTTCCTTGTGGCTTGTGTCTTTTAAATCTGTAAGCCTGAAGGCAGGAACCTGCCTTAATACTAATTTTTGTAAACAGCTCTAAGAGTCTCTTTGGCTAAATGTCATAAATCAATAAACAACGACACACAGAGAGAACCTGAAAAAATAGGCAAAGACTTCCATTGAATCTGGAATCCCAACCACTCAGTATTCCATAGAAACATATAATTGTAGACTTAGAAGGCTCCCAAAGGATCGTCTAGTCCAACCCCCTGCAAAGCAGGATTAACAGCTAAAGAATATCTGATTCTGCAGAAGCCTTCATGTGAACATTTCCAAGAAAGTTTTCATAATATCCTCCCTGTCTTCCTTTTAGTGCCCCTCAGAAAACTTTCTCCATTTTTGTGATCATTTTGTAGATTTGCCAGATAGAAACATATGCCATTGAAATCATTCCAGGATCTGAGGGACAAAGCCAGGAAAATGGGAGGCAATGGGAGCTTTTACCTGATACACTTGACCAGTAAATGGATTCCCCCATGCCTCTGTTGATTGCTAGACTGTGCAGAATTCTCCTCAGCTGGAGGATGGTAAGTGGTGCATGCACAAATGGTTAGAAAGTGGTGTTATGTTATATGAGATGTTTCAGCACTCGGGACAGTTCCACCTACAAATGCACAGCCTAGGAGCTTCAAGTAGGGCAGCTGCTTCGCACAGACTCCTTTCTTACTGATTCATGGAGAAATGAATAAAATGAAGTATAAAATGAAGTAAAGCATAGGACAGGGCAGAGGAGGAAGGGTGCTGCAGGATCCCATGAGTGGGAATGCAAAGGGCTGTGCTGTCCTTTCTTATCAGCTGCTCTTGGGGGACTCAGGGCTACAGGTGTGTTTCCTAACTTGAGGTGTGCCGATGTTTCATCACAAATGAAAAACTGGACCCTACTTCTAGACTGAACATGTGCTCAAATGTACTTTAATGATGATGGTGATTATGATAATAATAATAATTTATTTATACCCCGCCCATCTGGCTGGGTTTCCCCAGCCACTCTGGGCGACTTCCAACAGAAAAATAAAATACAATAATCTATTAAACATTAAAAGCCTCCCTAAACAGGGCTGCCTTCAGATGTCTTCTAAAAATCTGGTAGCTGTTTTTCTCTTTGACATCTGATGGGAGGGCGTTCCACAGGGCGGGCGCCATTACCGAGAAGGCCCTCTGCCTGGTTCCCTGCAACTTGGCTTCTCGCAATGAGGGAACTGCCAGAGGTTCCTCAGTGCTGGACCTCAGTGTCTGGGCAGAACGATGAGGGTGGAGATGCTCCTTCAGGTATACTGGATGTTTGATTCTAAGTCTATGTCCTTCCATTTTTCAGCTGGCTTCACTTGCTCAAGCTTGGGGTTCTAATGAAAAACAAAGCAGATCACAGTAACCATTGAAGTTTGCTCTACCCTGTCCTGCAGGGTGACTTGTGTCAGAGCTGTCTCCAGGAATGGGACAATAAATGCCATGTCTCACATTAATGGATCATATATATATGATCATTCATACACACACACACTTTCACTCCCAGGATGACCCACTCTATCTCTAGGGTCACTTGTTCCCATGCTAACCATCCCATTTATCATCAGTTTTAGATCACTTCTGACAATGTTCTTCATTGCCCTTTAGTTCAGGGATAGGGAACATTCATTCAGCTCCCATGAACACCAGGCTGCATGACCAATCATAAGAGATTATGCAATATCTGGAAGGCCATGCAGTCCTCATCTCTGTGTTAGATGTGATTCTGGTTCACTTTGTTTGTTCCTATTGGTAGTGTTTGTTTTTTTATGACCACTGTATTCTCTTCTCTTTTGTAGTTCTATTGTTTTATTTTGCAGATGACCCTTTTTGCTTTCTTTTATCAGAAGAGGGTGATCAAGATGATAAAGGGTTTGGAAGCCAAGCCTTCTGAGGAATGGTTGAAGAAATTCCATGTTTAACCTAGAAAGGAGGAAACTGAGAGGTGATATGATGGCCATCTTCAAATATCTAAAAGGTTGTCACATGGAGGATGGAGCAAGGTTGTTTTCTCCTGCTCTGGAGACTAGGACCTGAACCAATGGCTTCAAGTTATAAGAAAGGAGATTCCAGCTAAACATCAGGAAGAACTTTCTGACAGTAAGAGCTATTCAACAGTGGAATGGACTCCTTCAGGAGTTGTGAACTCTCCTTCATTGAAGGTTTTAAAGCAGAAGTTGAATGGGCACCTGTAATGTATGCTTTAGCTGCAGGGAGTTGGACTTAGATGACCCTTGGGGTCCCTTCCAACTATAGAATTCTGTGATTCTATGATCAACCTTGAATTGTTGACTTCAAAATATCTAGGTAAAAGGTGAGATAGAAATGTTTCAAAACAAATAACAAATATTTATACTATGAATTTTAAGGATCTTAAGAAGCTCAGGATAACACATTAAAGATTTAGGTGCTGCCATCTGCAGAAACTGTGATCTATCACTGAAGTTCAATACCACATTAAGCAGCATGCTTGGCTGGGTGGGTGGAGGATATAACATGGAACAAACAAAGCATTGCAACAGATTGTGTGTGCTGAATAGAAATGATGCTTTGCTGGTACTTTGGCAAGAGAAGATGAAAAATTATGCTTTTACTAATTGGCTAACATTAGGGTACAATTGTGTTGTGCATTTTCATTGATTGGCATACATTCACTGGAGCAATCAAGTCCTGCATTTCCATTGGCTAATGGCAAAACATTACGGTGTACTGCCTTCCAATGGGGAAGACTGTGCTTCTCTGATCTTCCTCGTTCACAATGTAAACACAGGGTTGGCCAGGTTTTCTACTCATGTGGATTTGCATGGCTGTGTGCCATAAAAGAAAGATCTGGAGCACTGGGTGATACTGGGTTGATGCCGAGCATTGCCTGGTGACCTTGCTGTGCCATTGTGCCATTTAATCCATTTCACCCGGTGTTGCAGCAATAGCTTAGCGCCTGGGTAGCACTCAGTGGGAAATAAAAATAAAACAAAAAACTGCATGAAATGAATTTACTCTTGGATGAAAAAAAAAAGAAACCCTGTTGTTGCTATGCTCATCTACAGACATTAGGAAGGAAATAGTTGATGGACCTTGGGGATAGGTAGTGAGTCAGAACTGGGGGCTGATGGTGTGTTGGCACTGCTATTGTTGGCACAGCTCTGTTCTGGAGTGAACAATTAATGAGCTTCACTGCTGTGCCTAATTGCTTCCCAATCTGCCAGTATGCCCCAAGCTCCCTCCATCCACAAGCACCCAGTAGGCATCCAACTTGCTCCTGCTCTTCAGGAGACGGAAGATGCTGGATTTTAGCCATGCCAGTGGATGGACCAATCTGTCAATTTCAGTCACTCTTAGATTCTTATTTTTCATACTTAAATTCAGCTCTTTGCATTTCCATCACTTTGTGCTTCTTTTTTTGTTCAAGTCATTGTGAAGATTCTTCAGCATCTTAGTGCAAACTGTTCCTAACACACACATTTTTGCAAGCAATCTCCCCTAATATAAGGCATGTTTATGTGTTCTTTTCACTAAAATAACAACAATAAGGTAGCTGATGTTTGTAAATCTAGGAAGGAGAAATTTATTTTCTGTGTGAATGTGCTTTTTCTGCAAATATGTTTACATTACAATGTATTTTTACTTATGCTTATGGTTTTTTATAAAAAAAACTGTTATAAGTTGCTTGAAGAACTTTTTGTGTTACAAGTGACTAACAAGTATAACAGCAACAACAGCAACAACAAAGGCATTTTCATGCACAATTTCCTGCAATATACATATTTTGTACATATTGTTTGGCTAGAGAACTGCACCAAAAATCTGGAGAAAGTTTGAATTTCAGTGCTTAGCTGTGTTTCATGTTGTGTATTATGCAAATTAGACAGGTTAAAATCCAATCGAAACCAAATTTCTCCAACATCATGGCAGAGTTCGGACAATGATAGCTGGTGTTTATGAATCTAGGAAGGAAGAATTTTGCAGACCTACACAGCTTTTTCTTTGCTTGGCCATCTTATTTATTTATTGAATTGGTACTCTCCTATTCAGCCAAAAGTCTCCCAGACTAGGTTACATGAAGATAATTAAAACAAGACAGTCTCTGCCCACAGGTCTAAAACACACACAGAGAGGGGGGGGAGAGGGAGAGGGAGAGGGAGTTGGGGGGACGGGAACAAAGAGGGAAGAGGCGGGGAATTAAGGCACCAATTCTCAAATCAGTTGTTCTTATAATGACTAGTTGGCACAGTTCATGGGCAGGAGGTTTCTGATGAAAGGAGCCCAGCTTCTTATCTCTCCCACTGAGGCAGTCTGGTGGAATGGCTGCCCCCAGATGACATCTGAGGGAAAGGAGGCCTGATGGAGCTGGCAGTGGAGCTCTGAATGTGAGCTAATGGAATTCACAAGCAGGGAGAGTACTATTGTACTCCTGTTCAGCTTCTGGGTTTCCCATGTGCATCTGATTTGCTAGGGTGGGAATGGATTGCTGGACTAGATAGGGCTTTGCTTCAAAATGATCTTCCTACGTTTTTCGGAGAGCCACCATATTATTTTCTTAAATACATTAAGTGCAAAGAGAAGGATTCTCACTGGGATGGCAAATTAATGGACCTAAGTTAGTCATTTCTATTCATGACCATGGATCTACTCTGAGTGTGATTAACATTGAAAACAAAACATAGGAACCTGCGGCATTCATTTGAGGTTGGATAAATTAAGAGGAAAGCTCTTTCATTAAGTGCTTGTTTCACAAGCTGATTCATAAATGAGGTGTTTGTTTGATTTGTTTATTTTTAAAATGCAGAATTGATGAGAATAATTTACTATACCAAAGAGTTGCTGCCTTTATTTGGCGCCTGTCTCAGCAGTTAAAATTTGGTGTGTGATTCATGATTTCTCTCTCTCTCTCTCTCTCTCTCTCTCTCTCTCTCTCTCTCTCTCATGCTAGGAAAAGTCTCCCAGTAACAGTATTTCATCACATTTAATAACAACAGTATTTTATCACAGCAAACAAAAGTGTTGCACCAAAACAGAATAAGAATACCAATAGCATAACAGAGGAATAAAATCATAAATGAAATGATCTCATGCTTTGATTGGCTACTGGGCTCCCAGCCAGATCCTTAACAAGTCTATGCTTGCTTGGGGGAAGTATTCTGTATCCTAAAATTAAGGAAATCGGATATCTGCAAGGATATTCAAATGGAAAACCTGTGAATTTCTTGGGGGAGGGGAGGCACTGACCCTCAGTACCCTCACAAACTACAATTTCCACAATCTTGGGGGGGGGGGAGAGACACTGTGAAAGCAGTATATAACCAGTATGAGTATGTACTGCAGATGAGATCAAATATTGAGCCTATAGGGATGATTTGTCTGAGTGACTGATTTATGGCAACTTCCCAACAAAAATGCCTCTGAGAGCAGATTAGAGCAGCAGCAACAAAATTTGCTTTGCAAAGTAACTGAGAAACCATGAAGCACAATACAGAACTTTTAAAATGCACATATAAATCCAAGGAGCTGGCGGAAGTCCGGGTAGAAAAAAAGGGTTTTTTACAAATTCTGCAAACATTCCAATAGAGCGCACCTAATGGATCTTTCTTTGGAAGACGTTCCATACTGCTGGTGCTACCAACCAAAAAGCTCTGCTCTTAGCTGACACCTTAAACAGTGATTATCAGGTTTAGCTTAAGTCACAAGGAGGGTGGTAAAGTATATTGGAGTGGGCACTAAATAAGGTATCCCAGATGCAGGCTGATTAGGGCTTTTTAGGTCAAGTTTGGTTCAAAGAGAACCACTGTTAAATGAGATGTGTAGTCAGCTTCAGATAAAGTAAAATGTGCCACAAACTGAACATTATGGCCTGAATTCCACTAATGGGTCTCAAGCACAGACTTCTGCTAATGCAACATGGCATCTCCCCCTTTCCTCCCCCCTGCATGCCCTACATGTACACACCCTCCCCAAACTGGCTCCCACTGAGAAGAGCAGGAACATCATTCTATGCAAGCTGAAATAATTGCACCAATCAAGCAATCTCCTTAATTGAGGTCCTCCCAAAGTTTCTGACTTTGTAATCCCATGTGCAGTACATTGCAAGAGTCAAGCTGTGAATGCAGAACAGTAGTCCCATCCTTCTTTGGCTATGAAAAGGTGCACTTTGAAGTGTGGATGCTCAGGAGAATCTTCACAGACATCATCAAATCCCCCTTTTCACTCCAACATATTCACTCTTTGAGGACTCTGGAGGTCAATCAGAGGAAACAATATGGAAATAGATTGACCAATGTCCAGACTCAATGTTATCACTATCAATTTTATCACTATCATGAGTTTAACACTGGGAGCTGGGGGCACTGTCATACAGTGGTTCCGCTCCTTCCTCCTGGGCCATGTTCAGAAAGTGGTGGTAGGGGATGAGTGCTCAGACCCCTGGGCTCTCACTTGTGGGGTGCCTCGGGGCTCTGTCCTCACCCCCATGCTTTTCAGCATCTACATGCAGCTGCTGGGAGAGATCATCAGGGGGTTTGGGCTGGGTGTTCATCAGTATGCGGATGATACCCAGCTCTACCTCTCTTTCAACTAGTGAAGGCGGTGAAGGTTCTGTGTGAGTGCCTGGAGGCGGTTGGAGGATGGATGGTGGCTAACAGATTGAGGTTGAATCCCAACAAGACAGAAGTACTGTTTGTGGGGGACGGGAGGCGGGCAGGTGTGGAAGACTCCCTGGTCCTGAATGGGGTAACTGTGCCCCTGAAGGACCAGGTGCGCAGTCTGGGAGTCATTTTGGACTCACAGCTGTCCATGGGGGCGCAGGTCAATTCTGTGTCCAGGGCAGCTGCCTATCAGCTCCATCTGGTACGCAGGCTGAGGCCCTACCTGCCCGCGGACTGTCTCGCCAGAGTGGTGCATGCTTTAGTTATCTCTCGCTTGGACTACTGCAATACACTCTATGTGGGACTACCTTTGAAGGTGACCTGGAAACTACAACTAATCCAGAATGTGGCAGCTAGACTGGTGACTGGGAGCGGCTGCCGAGACCACATAACACCAGTCTTGAAAGACCTACATTGGCTCACAGTCCGTTTCCGAGCACAATTCAAAGTGTTGGTGCTGACCTTTAAAGCCCTAAATGGCCTCAGTCCAGTATACCTGAAGGAGTGTCTCCACCCCCATCGTTCTGCCCGGACACTGAGATCCAGCTCCGAGGGTCTTCTGGCAGTTCCCTTGTTGCAAGAAGCCAAGTTACAGGGAACCAGGCAGAGGGCCTTCTCAGTAGTGGCACCCGCCCTGTGGAACACCCTCCCACCAGATGTCAAAGAGAAAAACAACTACCAGATTTTTAGAAGACATCTGAAGGCAGCCCTGTTTAGGGAGGCTTTTAATGTTTAATAGATTATTGTATTGTATTTTTCTGTTGGAAGCCGCCCAGAGTGGCTGGGGAAACCCACCCAGATGGGCGGGGTATAAATAATAAATTATTATTATTATTATTATTATTATTA